>NC_027754.1:47757409-47822130 GCF_000695525.1 Brassica oleracea var. oleracea
TCTCGATGCTAAGCCTGAAAGTTTTCCTGCGTAGTCATCCACCGTGTCTGTGTCTGTCATCTTCAGTTTGTCGAACTCAGACATCAAAGTTTGTAACCTTGCTTCTCTCACGCGATCAGCACCTAGGTTACGGGATTTGATAGCTTCCCAAATCTTCTTCGATGTATCATGTTCTCCAATCTGAAGTATTAGCGCCTCCGGGACTGATTGAAAGATTAGAGCAATCGCCATATTGTTCTTCTTTGCATCGTTACTCCCTGGATCAATTGTATCCCAAACTTCGTATAAACGAAGCATCACTTTCATTCGCATCGACCATACGGTGTAGTTGGTCGATGTTAGCATCGGACATCGTATGTCCTTCTTCATCTCAAGACCTTTATCACGTGCTTGAGAATCGTCTCCCATGTTTTGATCGAAGTTACAACTCCTCTTGTAAACGACCTTCGAAAGCTAGAGTTCTGATACCAATTAAAGTTGCACAAACACAAAGATTATAAGAACTTTTCTTCTTATTAGATTTAGAAACTCTCTCAAAACTAAACCTTTCAATGTGTTTCTCTTGATGGAACATCTCTCCATGAGAACTCTTTATATAGAAAGAAGCTACATATTTTCCTAAGGGCGAAGCTACATCTTTTCCTAATAATAATATGGAAACATTCCTAAGCTCGATATGTTTTCTTTTTTCCTTAATCCATCAAACTTCACTTTAATGAATTAACTTCACTCCTCAAGTTAATTGGAATTATCCAACATCGTTTTTTCTGTGACCAAATATTTCTAGCCTAACTCTTAATCTAACAGATAAAAAAAACCTTGCTTCCATCCAACAAACTCATATAAAAATATACTCAACTCTTCTTTAATCGTTACAAAAGAGTTCGACTATAAAATGTCGTTTTAAGCTATGTGTGTTTTCTGTTTATTAAAGTGAGCTATGTTATTTAGCAAAAAAAAAAAAAAAAAAAATGAAGCTATGTTATGTTTCACTATGACCAAGTGTATGCAGGTACATATCCAAAATTAAATCTTACGGGAGATAAAACAAATAAGTTAATGGGTACCCATTTGCATATCATATATTCTTTAAAAAAATTATATTATATTATTAATAAATCCATGGTATGAATCGATTACAAAATTACATCAAAGAACCTGTTTCTAAACTCAACGTATTAAACTTTTCTTACATAAATCTACTGGTGCGATCCACCTAACGGCGAGCTAATGTCGTTTTCAACCGGAGGAGACCTAACTTGTGAAGAGAGTTACCCGCATTGCCGGTACTTCCCGAATCTAGGAGACTGTACAATTATCTTAGTTAGTCTTCCAACCAGAGCAGCTGAAAAACAAAATTTTCGGCAATCAAGAATTTAATCCTATCAGTCGACTTTACAATATCAGGATAACGGGGAAGGGAGAAGGGCACTCAACATTTGCATCCTATGTTTGTGTATATATATATATATATATATATTTTTTTTTTTTGTCAACTCTATGTTTGTGTATATATATATGCATAAACAAAAAAAAATAATGAATGAATGTTCTTATATAGGTTGTATATATCTATATGTTATTGATTTTTTTGTCATATAATCTGTGTATATAAGCAATTATTAGAAACATTTTATCCTATCATTTTTTCCATTGACCAAAACTTCAATGAGATTTTGTACACCATTATGTAGAGAATAGAGATCATAAGATTGAGTCGCGTGAGATTATTTAAATCATATCCTTCTCATTACGTATTTAATTAATGGATTTGACCAAAATAATCATCGACCTTTTGATTTTTACAAAAGAGACTTACATTTCGTGAGTCTTACTACTAGCTAGGATCAATCAAAATCTTGTACTTTATACAAAAAATAATAATTAATTAACATGTCCTATCCCAATGCGTAATTTATATATTATAATGTAGGGTTACGCGTAATTAAACACTACACATGTAACGCAAGCAAAGAGGCCACAAGAGGGCATGTTTGCCTCGGTTTACTTGGACATTTTTTTTTTTTATATAATGTTTTTTCTTTCGTAATAATAATTTCCTCGTATATTTGAGTTTAATTTGTATATGTTAATAGCTTGTAAAGTACATAAAGTTAAAATTTAAACTAATCTCATAAAACGCTACCAAGCACGTCTTAATAATTCTCATACCTCGACTAAACTGTAAATCGCTATACACCAAACAATCTAGCTCTGCAAGTTGAATCTTCTGCTATTAACCAAAACTTCAAATTTTATGTGTTTTCTCCATATTCTCACAATCAATAATTAAATCAAGATTTGGTGAACATCATAACCACCATATGTTGACCCTGAACATATAATTTCGACACTTAACAACAATAATGTATATATATGTTATACGAATTAAAGTTATGCTATATAATATTAGTTTCTGTCGGTATGCTCAATTCAAGAGAATGATTTGTAATGACTAATGAGTAATGATGAATACATGGAGCCTCTTTTGTATTTGTATAACTAAAAATGCTACTAATTTACTATAAACATAGCTTAAGGGTTCAGAAAAGGTTTCGGGAGACGAAGCATATGGTGGGTTGGACCGATTATGTTTAAAACCAAGTTGACCAAAAAAAAAGATTAATGTTGTGTGGTCCGTTATTTTACCACAAACCATAAACCATCAACAACTCTTTCTTAATACCTCATATTCATAATTGAGTGTACTTTATCTGACTGGGCTCATATCAGAATTATCATGTTCTTTTCTTTTGATCTTGATGTGCTGCTAATGGATTCAAATTTTGGTATTTTCAGGAGATCATTTGACTTCATATTCTTAGTTATTGTCTTGTGTATTTGTACGAAACGAAAATTTCTTTTAATGTGAACAGTTTTTATATGTAAAATAACTTATTTGAATGCCAACAAATTGCTACAAAAAAAAAAAGAATGCAAACAAACAAAAGTGAGAGATTATCATTATACATAAAATTTAAGAAATGTTATACTGTAAAGGATATTTCACCAGTTGTATCACACTCACATTTAGTGAAAAAATTGAAGGTTAAATTAATATTTCAATTCCAAATTACTATTAAGAAAACTGTTCATCTATTGGCTATATTTTCCAATTCCAAAATACTCTTCACTTATGCTGAAAAAATGTTCATTGTTATCCAAACACTATTCTAAGATAATGCCTCACTAAAACTCTAACGCAGACTAGGCTCGCCTGGGACGAGACTATTCAGGCAGTTTGGGTTCAGGTTCATTGCTGCTGCTTGCTTGACGAGTTTTGCTCTGATCATTCTATGATATTCATATTATAAAGTTTTATATTTGTAATCCCTCTTAAGAAAATCTCTACATCTGAAGAACAATATATATATGCATCGTTTAACTATATATGTTTTATTACAACTTGTAAATATTTAAAAGAAAAGAAAACACATAACAACACATCTCATTAGTTTTATTATATTGTTAGTCCATTTGCTAACATCACATAGATATAACTTAATATCGCTCATCTTTATTTAAATAATCAAGCTGCAACTGCGTCGATGGGAGCTTCCGCTACTAATGATGGAACATTTTCATTGGTCATCATGTTACCACATCCTCCACCGCACCCACCGCATCCAGTGGAACCGCCAGTGCAGGAGCCGCCACCTGTGGTAACATTTTCATTGGTCATCATATTACCACATCTTCCACCGCCTCCTCCGCACCCACTGCCACTGCCACATCCTCCACATCCACCACAACCACCACAATGACCACCTTCTTCTTCCACCATGTTCCCACTGTTAAGCTCCTTGGACAAGCACCTAGCACCGCCATTGATCTTCACATGCATCATTGTTTCTTCTTCTAGCTTCACAGTTATTCCATTACCTTTCACTATGTCTTGATCAGCTCCACAAAAGCTTTCCTTCTTAAGAAGATCATTGAGTATGAAAGCAGATACTAATCCAGGCAAAACCAACCATTTCTCATTAGCCTGCATGCATATCCAAACAAACCCTAAGTCATAATAATAAGTAAACGAAATGCGTTTTGAGTTTCAAAGTTGCTAAATAAACGTTACCTCAAAAGAACCAAACTTCAAGTCTAGCAACCCCACAGCTTTACCATAAGGATGCTGCTTTGAGAATTCGACAGCTGTCAAGAAATCTTGCTCACTTCTTAGCTTTGCCCAATGTTTTGTCTCATACTCCAGCTTCCTTCCATAATAAACTTTCACCATTCTCACACCTAAAATCTCAAACACAGGACCATCAGGGTTGTTTGTTTGCTTAAGTGACCATTTTGCGTCAAGCAAAGACCAGACACACCCATCATAAGTTGCCAGAACAAGAGTTTCACCACTCGCTTTCACACCAATCACTTGTCTTGCATTGTTGTGGTTCCTCATATGGAGACTTATCACTTCTGTTTCTGTCTCATCAACAACTCGTGTGGAACTAGAGTCATTCAGAGATGGTCTTGCTTGAACCAAGTGGAGAACTGTCGGGCTACGAGTTGGTGGAGTGAAGGAGACAGCAACTCGTAGAGAGATGGCTTTTCCCCTTTGAACTGGTGTTGTTAACTCCAACCACTTCTCAACAGAGAGTCTAGTAACCGGAGAAAGAAACTCAGAAAGTGACAAAGAAGCAGAACCTAATAAGGTTTTAGACTTAGAAGACATTAGTTGGAAACTAAGCTCTCCTGTAGGTTCACACTTGAACATAGCAACTTGCCTTTCACCACAAGCCGTAAGCTTACGCTCAGTGTTAAACAGAGAATCAGGTTGTGTTTTGCTGAACACAACAAAGACATTTCCTTGATGAGTGTCTGGTAAGTTTTTGACCCCAACAATCTCCAAGACAACCTCAGTGACTTGCACCTCTGGAAACTTGATTGCATCCTCTTTCGAAGGTAACTTCTTTCCCAAGAAAATATAAGGAGAAGTTGTGACTGGCTTTGGGGTGTCACCTCGGTTCATAGCACCGGCTTTCCAATACCTTCGACCAAATGTTTCCTCCCACAGAGAAGTAGTTCCAGAGAAACCAGTGTCAAGCTTCTTACCTTTGCTACGGTCAGAGTCTGTATCATCATGCTCCAAGACATTACCAATCATCTTGGTCAAGTCCTTGCAGTAAGAGACAGCGTGGAGCTGGTGTGTGTGCCAGATAAGATCTATGTCGTAAGTCGGAACACAGAAAAGCTTAATGGAATTTTCTCTGTTTCTCTTGATCAAGTAAAGAAACGCTTTGTATCTAGCCACAGCTTCTTGTAGGAAGACTTCATTGTCTACATGAGCTCTTGATACCTGTAAGAAGAGATGCACAAACTATTAGAGAACCTTGCATTGCAAGAAAAGCGACCGTGAGCATTTTTTTTTTTTTTTTACCTGGTAGTAAAATGGACATTGCCTCTTGACAGCTGAAACAAGATCATAAGTGGTGGTGCGTTTCTCAAGAACTGGCTCTGAGATGGCCTTATCCAAGTCAAGGTCATAAGGCTCCATAGGGTACAATCTCTTCCATAGATTCTCAGTTTGTAAATTGCAGCTTCCATTTACGGAAGATAAAACGCCAGAATTGTCAAGGACTCTCCCATAGAGTTCCTCACAATCAGTCTTGTACCTCACCTGAAATGGTTAACAAAAAAAAAGGTTATATGTAACAACCTTGCTCCCGGAGAGTATATTTAAATTTTTTGGAACTAGTGTTTTAAACTTGGATAATGTGTAGAAATTTTGATAAGAACATTCTTATTGTAACACTAGTTAGTCTCAAATTTCATTACTAAAAGTATTTTTTTTTTTTTAGAATTTTGACGTGTTTTCAAAGATTTATAGGTAATGATGTTTTATAGATATCAGACCAAGAATTGAGATCATCAATATCAAGAGTTACCGGATTAAGCCTGTGGCAATGCCAAACCCATTCACAGTCAAGAGGAGGGACTAATGGTCCTTGGCAGGTCGAAGAAGACTCAGTGTAGTTTGCGAGCAAAGGAAGCCAGTAAGCATTGTATCTGAACAAGAACAAAAATCACCACGCTAGTCAAGTTTTGAAACAAGAACCATAATTTATTTAGATTCATCATAAGTAGAACCTAGCTGTGTTACCACCTGTAGATGGCTCTTTCAAGTGCAGGGCCGTCGTAGAGCCCCCGGTTCCGGTCAACAGTTCCGAGGAACTGAAGCTGTTGTTTGGATGCAGAGAAGAGGTCAACGCTTATCTCTATCTTCTGGGCTTCGAGCCACTTCAGTTCTTGATCCATTTCCTTGTCCATATCTTTCAAACTCTCACCTGCAGAAGAAGCTAACTCGAGTCGAGTTTGACAAGAGAAGTCTTCAAAAGCCGTTATTTATAGCGGTTTCTTGTTAACCAAGTCACTGTCCGTTTTATAATTTTGGTTTTTTTTTAATAATCTTACGAATATTATTAGCAGATTTCTTCTGTAATTAATTTTCAACATTTAATACATTATTTTATATCAAAGTAGCTTGCAGCGTTTATTTTATTTTATTTTTGTAAACATTTCCATGTTTGTTTTAAGAAGTTATTTTAACTTTAGGCATTGATTCATTCTACACAGAAGTTACGATTAAAATTTTACTTAGGTTTTACATTTATCAATTTAAACAAATTAGTGATTATCAAAATTAATAAAAAGAATTCTCAAAGGTGGAAATAACGTGACATGATCGCATCAATTGACCTTGGAGGAACAAAAAGCATGTTCATAGTTTTGCTGGACAATGTGGCCTTTTTTCAGTTTAAGAGTTCCACAAGTAATTCAATTAAAAAACACACTGCCTACAACATGACCAAGACTTCTTCTTTTTTTTTTAACTTATCTTTTGCATTTTAAGAAACTTTGATTCTAGTGGAAAATAACTCAGAAATCCACACAAGTAATTCAATTATATAATCTATCTTCAATTCTTCCTCATCCAGTAACATATATAGTCCTTCAATTTATATCGTAGTTTAGGAAAAGAGTAGCTGACCACCTCCTCCAATAACTGATCATTGATGCAGGCTATATATATATATATTTGTGTATCATAAAATAGAGTACATGTATCATCATCATCTAAGTTAGTTCTCAAACCCAATTGTTGGAAACTGCATAGCGAATTCTTCTACTTCATGACGCAGCTTGGCAATCTCTGATTGAATGGTTGAAGAAGATTCCATTGCTAACACAAAATCTTTCATCTTGGTTCCTGCTTTTTTAAAACACAACAAACGAGTTCTAGCATTTGTTTATATGAAAACCATAGAATCATTTGATCAGACAAATGAATCAACCCTGAGCTTCAGATTTGACTTTGAGAGCCAACTTCACAGCTTTGGCAAAGTCTTCCTCAACAAAACATCTGGAAGTGAGAGCAGGAGTACCTAATGGCAGAGAAATTTCAGGGAAAGGTTCCAAAATAAAAGCATAAGTAATTATTCTTTACCCATTCTGATTAACCATGGCAGAAACATCTCCAGGAACAGTGTTTTTGTTGGATGCAATGTGAACAGTGTTTTTTTGTCGTGCTCGCTCGGCTGTGTCCCCGCCGGTACTCTCAAACCCACCGTCCCATTAACTGGCTGGGCAAGCACCACAAGTTTTTGAAACCTCTCCTGTTCCGTTACAAGGAGATATATGAGCAAGTCATGACTTGTCCGAGTGGCGTCTTAGTTGATGCTACAACCTGTCTTTGACCACCGCATGTTTTGCTTTTGCTCCTGAACCATTGCAAGGTCACGCAGATCTCTAAACGAGATATCTCCATGACTCTATCTCTTTCTCGATACCGAACACCGCTTCTTTGAAATCCAAGATTAGTGAGTAGTACTCGTCTTGACCGTCGATGGCTTATTTCGCGGGTTTATTTCGGACGGCTCTTGGTTTATAAATTACCCTATCGGGTTAAAAAGCTAAGTAACAAAACAAAACAAAAATGAAAGCTTTCAAAACATAAGAAGATTATTATGCAATCTAAGAATCCAGCTCTACAAAGCAAATCAACCAAGCATCCATATATAATGCTCTGGCTTTGGGGAATGATTATGTGTATTCTCCGGTTTTCATCAGATGGAAAATAACTTCTCCCTTCTCTACTAAACCCGTGTGGCAGCAACAAGCGTTTAAAACCATTTGATTCCAGCGCTTACAACATACTCATCATCTTCCGTAATCCACAGCGCCTATAAGATTAATAACTAAGCTAAAATATTTACAGTGGGGGCATATGTGTTTGCACACCCTTAAGCATTGTCCCCTAGCACCTGGATTGCAGGGGAATTGTACAGTTATACATTTAATCAAAGGCCTCTCGCTCCAACAGTTTCTGGTCATTTAACAAAATAATAGTGGTTGGTAAGAAAATAATAATGAATTGAGTTTGAAATATTGAAGCCTTTACAAATAATACATTTTAAGAAAATCACTAAATGTTTAGCTTACTGGATTGTTTGTCAAGATATTACATTCATTATTTTATAATTCAATCCACGAAAAAAGACAATTGTGATCTACGTAAGTAAGAATAGATAGGGTGATATATATATAGTTAATACTTAATAGACATAAACATTAATTCATAGTGTTTATCTCACCTGAATTGAATTTTACATTTAACTTACAAATATGTGTTTTACCCCAAAAATAAGGGTGTTCAATCTGATAAAACCGAACCAATTAAAACTAAACCGAATTGAAATAGAGAAAGTGGCTTGGGTTTGGTAATAAAATATACCAAATGAATTTTATTTTTAAGAAACCAGATATATGGATATGGATTGGTATATAAACCGATCCATTACAATATAGAAATATAATTATATGTTAATTATGTAAGATCACTAAGAATTTATACATGTGTTACAAAAAAATTAAGAATATATACATAATTTATTTTATTGATATGGTCTTCATAGTTAAAATGTTTATTTTAGTAATTTAATATTTTGGTTTAAGTTAAAAAGCTATGATTCATTTTTATTAAATTAAATAAAAACATAAATTTTACCTTTTTGTTAACAAATATGTGTGCTAATATTTAGTTATTTATAATATTATGGATTACTAATTGTTATTATTTTTATTCTATTAAAACTATTATAATTATTAACTTAATATGTTTACTAATTATTTTAAATAGTAAAAGATAAAGGGGAAATAGGCAATTTTAATACCAAAAATTTTCATGTTATATTAAAGCCGATTTCTAATCATATAAACAAAATTCATAAAATATTTTAAAAGATAAATAAATTTATGGTTTTTTGATATAAAATCGAATAAACCAAAAACCGATAGTATATAAACCGAACCAAAGCAAAGTAAATATTGTAGCTATTTTTTATAAACCCGAAATACCAAAAAATCAGGCCTAAACTGAATTGATATCCGGATTGAACGCCCCTACCCAAAAATAACTTTAAATTGTGTAGATATAATTTGTATTTTTCGGGTGTTGAATGTTATCTGAAAATTTTATTTTTCTAAAACTAATAATTGATAATTTAATATTTTACTTTTCTTTTGTATTTTTTTTGACAACAAACATGCACAGACTCATGTTGACTCTGTAAACTAGATCGGTAATTCTGCATCCATATGAACGACGAAATACAGTTGTTTCCTAGTACTGCATGTTAAGTTATCCGTCCATAAACCAACAACAGTACGTGAAACTTGGAAGTGCATATTGTAATTAAGAGAAGAAACGTGGACCAATCACATCGCATGGAGATAATTACCTGTTGGTATTAACATGGAGATCATCACAAAAGTGATGAACAATTGTACAATTTGGCCATTCTTTGTCTTTTATTCTTTATTATCTCTTTGGTTCTTTAAAATTGATGAGATTTAGTTGTCTTTAATCATCTGACTGTATGTTATATATAAAGAGGTTTCATTTTTATTTTTAGGAATGATTTATGAACAAGAGTGGTCCGTAATAAGTGCCTATAGAATAGTTACAAACAAAAAATGATGCAAATCTTATGATCTTAGAATGTTTAATTTTCATAAAATTAAAAATTAGTTTTAAATAACTACTAGATTTTGATGAGAGTTTTGAAACTGAAACTTTTTGGGTGGAGAAAATTATTATTTAATGGAATTATAAAGTTGTAACTCATTTAAATATTTTTAGGTTATTTGCAAAACTCATGTTTAAATTCATATTAATTGATTATTTAGTTGTTTTTTATTAAATATTTTAAGTTTTTGGTCTTTAAAGAAAATTGTGACTGCACCATGCATACTATTATTATTTTACTTTAAATCATAAAAATTAGATGAAGTTAAATAGTTTTTTGACAAATCTGTTGATTTTAAAATCAAACAGATAGATTTCCAGAATCAATAATATATATTTGCAATTGAAGTTCTAGTTATGCCTCTTCAAGCATATACTCCAACAGAAAATTAATAGCACCAGTAAGTAATACAACATCTAATTCATCATCTTTATGCTACGTATATTTCTCTTTTTCTTTTCAAGTTTTTTTTGTTATTGAGGAAATTCTGGATTTATGTTTGTGAATGTATAAACTTGACAAAAGGTCCCTTAACAAAAATAAATTGTCAAAAGGAGTTTAAGAACCTATCAAAACAATCGTGAACACATTGCTAAGTTTGACAACATACAATTTTTTTTGTTTCATTTGATGATAGTGTTTCTTCTTGATATGTTATTGCTTCTATTATTTGAATCACAGTAATTCACTATGTTTGTATGAAAGACATGTTTCGTGCCAACTCATTTGATAGTGGAGACTTCAATAACAAAACTCGACCACTTTCTCTTTTGTCACAGCCACCGTTTTACTTGCCGGAATCTCAACAAAATAATAACCGGCATTTATTAGAGCACAAAAATATAAAAATTAATTATAAATAATATAAATCCAATCAAAATAACATGGTTTTACTCAATATTTGCTCCTTTGTATTTTACTCTTAGTAGGATTTATTGGTTGTTGTATTTTAATGGATTTGAAAATCCGAACTAAATCTAATGTTATTGGTTCTATGATTTTAAAATTTGTATTAAAATCATGTGTTATTAGTTTAATGATTCATAAATTCTACATTAAATCAAGTGTTATTCAATCGTACGGATTTACTAATATATTTGATTTTATAATGGATTTGAATGGATTTGTTTAGATTTTTTAGTTAAAAATACAAAGACTCAAATCTGAGGGAAAACCTCCGGATTTGCATATTTTTACTTGAATTTATAAATACTATATGGATTTCTAAATCAGTCAAAATATATAAACCAATAACACCTCCTAAACTTATTTATAAATCCACTCAAATCCACATCTAAATCAAATCCTTAAACAAATTTGTGTTATTGAATAACACATGATTCTACAATGTTTTTAAATCATAGAACCAATAACAATAGATTTGAAATTATATTTTAAAATAACAGAACCAATAACCTTAGATTTGACTTACATTTTCAACTAGTGCTACTAAAGAAAAGAGGAGAGGTGGGTTACCTGTTTAATTAATCAAGTATCAACTAAATCGGTTTTAATTACGAGGTCAAACTCAAATTAAAGGAAACATAACAATCTTCAAATAAATTAAGATTTTAAATAGAAAAATACAATTAGACAAGCTTCAGGTGGCTTCTTCTAAGCTTAGAAACCCTGAAGCCTTGTAAAAAGACTATAGGACGATCTTTTTACTTTCTTGATATAAAAGTATTCTTAGTTCCGACAAGAAGCAATGTCTTAACAGTAACAGAGATAATAAAACACTTCGGTGACATGATTAAGGGAGAAGATGAGTGGCCTTCAATAACGTCACTTGTTGATCTTGACAGGAGATATCAAGCTTGTTAACATGAGTCTCTTAGCATTGTCATTAGGACGAATCATTGCGTCTGTGCAAAGAAAAGACTTCAAGTGTTTGTACATCTCCTTTGGTCTCTCTTCATTAATCGCATGTCCTGTTTTCTTTAGTAACACTAGTTGTGCTTTGTTTTCCCCCAAATGTCTGAAACCAAGAACAAGGAAGCAATTAATCATATAATTGTGTAAATGATGGTTTGGTGAATGAGATAGGCTAACCTCTTCAATCTGTGTGCTAATTCCACTGGGAATACTTGATCTTCCTCTCCCCATATCATCAATATAGGCTATAAATTAGAACATTCAGTGATTATAGAGACAAATTAGACCAAGATTTGAAGATGCATTGATAGATGAGAGACCTGTGCTATCTTGGGAAGATCAGCGAATCTTCTACCTTTATGTAGAGCTTCCACAAGTTCTTTTCTTTCTAGAAGATAATCTCTACACATCACCTTTCAACAAAGAAAGCAACCTTTTACCATAAAACATTTCCCTGGTAATCTCAAGGACCCATGAAAATGAGACTACAATTTTATTTCACACAGGGATCTATAATTAACAACTAAACAGTGGATAATTACCATTTCAAAGTATCCAAAATGTAAGTGAACATTTATGGAAACTTACATGAATGTAGTCCATGGCAAAGCAAGAAGGGATCCAAACCGGAGGTTTGTAGAAAGATAACTGGAGAAGTCGCCGGAGCATCGACGGAGACTGAGGGAACAACACGTTTGCCGCCTCCTCCGCGCTCTTCACTTTAAACATCCCATCCTCCACGTCTTTCTCCTCCAGAGCAACCCCGGCGCATATTAGCACCACCCGATCTATCCTCTCCTTAAACTGCGCCGCCATTGAGTAGGCCACGAACCCTCCGTAGCTGAGGCCAGCAACCGTCATGGTCCCAACGCCGTGAGCGTCCATCACCCTCATGACGCAGCTCGCCTGGAACGACTCAGACCGGTCGGGGCGAGTCGTGTGCGAGTCGCCGAAGAAGATGAGGTCCGGCACGTAGACGTTAAACCGGGGGATAAACCGATCGATGAACCGGTCCCACTGCCACATGGCGTTGGCTCCGATCCCGTGGAGGAGGAGGAGCGTGGGCTTGGCGTCGACGTGAGTCTGCGGGACCCAGCAGTGGACAACGGTGCCGTCGCCGAGATCGGAGGTTGATGATCGGAGACCGGCGCGAGAGAAGCTGTACTGGTAACATTTGTTACGGTAAGAAACGTAGCTGAAGCAACTAGCCATTGATTCTCTTCTCTCTTGTCTTGTGAGTTGTGAGAGTTGTAGAGAGAAAGAGACAGAATCTAAACATGGAAGTACAAAAAAAGAAAGGAAGTGATTAAACAATTATTTTTAAGAAACCAGTTTTAAATTGATAGTAATTGCGTGACATGTTATGATTCGCTTACCTTTCAGAAGCAAACAAAAAAAAGGTTATGTGATTGAGGTTTTTTTTTTTTGCTTGTACAGTAAATGCGACTCTAGAAAAAAAATGTGTGGTTTCTTTTTCTTATTCTTACACCGTGATTAACCTCAGTTTCTTAACTAAAGTTTTTAGTTTTGGTTAATAGATGGTTCTTAATTTTGTTTAGACGGTTCTTAGTTTAATAAAAAATATAAGAACCGTTTCTTAATAGATAAATGTAAAAAAAAAATGTCAAATCATGAGTTAATAAAAACCAACGTTAATCGTGCCATTATTACGGGATTGAATTTTCAGAGCAATCAGTAGTGTATGAGAGAGTAGCCAAAAGAAAGTGGTCGTGGTCGACTAGTAGTTTTTAATATGTTGGTTACAAGTAGGTGTGTGGCCTGCAGATATTTTTGAAATTTAGCGGTTTAAGTCCAGGAAACCACTTGGCATGAAATGGAAGTAATATATTTTGTTTTGTATGGCAAATTTTTTTTAACAATGTTTATAACAAAACTATGTATTGTTCTGAAGAAAATACTAATGAATTATGTATTGTCCTACTAAATATTTAATCGGCATTGTTTTCAGCACTTCCTCCTGTGATAATAAGAGCGTTGTGTGATTTACGCAGAGATTCTAAGGTTCAATCTCTGATAACAGAAAATCACTCTAAAATGACAATCAGCGAAGCTTAAAAGTCTTAAACTTAAAGAACAAGAGACGGGCTCGTTTCAACATTAGCATTGCGTTATTCCAATGGGCCTAGAATAATGGGAAATTTCTGAAATATATAACTTCGCTTATTCCTCCCTATTTTTATTTAAATAAAAAAGCACTGTATTGGAATTATATTTTACTTTCAGAGAGAACACCAATTGTTTTTTTTAACACCAATGTTTTTAAAATTTATCAAATAGTACATGTTATATTTTAAATAGATGTAAATTATTAGATAGTTATTATAGAAAGAACAAATTTTATTGAAATTAAAAAAAAGGTAAGGAGACACAATTCAAGTATTGTCTCCAAAGGAACCAAAACCAAACAAAAGTTTGTTCACAAATTAACCGATTATCTTCTGGTAACCGGAGATATTGACCAAACTTAGTGGTTATATAAGTACATGAAGCTATATAAAAATATATACGCCGTGGTTTCTACTTCACCGTCGGGTAAAGATGCTCCGGCAATCTCAACTCACCTACCATAACCAACGGTTTAGCCAAAAACATATCATGACTAGACTCCATCAGCTCAACACGTGTTTCATTCTCCGGTAGCTTCCAAGTGAAACCTTGAAGAAGTCTTGCGAGCATCATCGTAGTCAACGCTGTACCTAAAGCCGGAGCAGCACAACCTCTTTTCCCGGTGCTAAACGAGATAAAACGGAGATCGTTCTCCGTCAAAGTAACTTCTGAGCATTCATTGAGATGTCTCTCCGGTTTAAAGCTAAGTGGGTCGGCCCAAACTTTTGGGTTACGGCCCAGCCCATATCGACTGAGAAGTACTTGACTTCCTTTAGGGATGTGATATCCGGCGACGGTTGTGTCGGAAAGTGCCACGTGTGGGAGGTTAAAGGCGGCGACAGGATGGAGACGGAAAGCTTCACGGAGAATAGCTTTGACGTAGTTTAGTTTTGGGATGTCGGATTCTTGGACAAGTCTTTCTTTTCCGACCACTCTGTCTATTTCTTCCATTGCCTTACGGAGTATCTCAGGTTTGTTTACCATCTCCGCCATGGCCCATTCTACGGCGTTTGATGGATTGTCTGGCGCCGCCATTACAAGCTCCTAATGATCATAAATAAACAAGTTTTTTTTTAGTTAATGGGGTTCTTTATCATGTAAATAAATACAATATTGCATGAAAAATACTAGTAGCACTTATACACTGAATAAATATATTGCAACTAAGAATCAATTTGCATAAAGTTTGTTTTTGTGGGGTTTGGCCAAAATAATGTTATTTTCTATAACTTTTTAGTTATTAAAAGTCTAACAAAAATGGATAGAATCAAAAATATTTATGTAACGAGCAATGTAAAATTTGATATATATATAATTAAAAAGGAAACATAAAATGGTATTTTTATCAAAAAAAAAACATAAAATGGTATTTTAAGAAGTATTTTCTGATGGAAAATTCTCTTAAATAGACATTTTTAAGTTTTTGTCACAAAAATAGATTTCAAAAACTAAAATGACCAAAATAGCATTTTTTATTTTGAATTTTTATTTATTTATTTTTAAACCATAAACCCTAAACCCCACCCCCTTAACTTTAAACCCTAATGTCTAGATTAATTAACTATAAGTGTATATTTAATTCTTTTGATAAAATATTTAAATCTATTTTAGTATTTTTATTTTTATGGTCTATATTTGTGACAAAAACTTTTTTAGGTTTATCGTAGGCAATTTTTCTTTTTTGATTGCAACTTTGTGTTATATATAAAAAATATGTAACGTGATTATTACCTTAATAGTGGGTTTGATTTCATCAGCGGTAAGCAATGGGTTGCCTTCTTCATCTTTGATCGAAATGAAAATATCTAGAAAATCCTCGATTTGAGTTCTCTTTCCTTCTTTCCACATTTTGATCCTTCCATCAATGATAGGATCGTGATACTTGTCCATAATAGCACTTGAATCTCTCATGATCTTCTCGTGACCGTTAAGATCAAGTCCCGTGAGCATAGGTAGATAATCAGATATACAAAAAGCAAACGTAAAGCCTAATGCTTCAAACATAGCTTCCATATGATCGATATCCTCGGCGGTTGGCCCACCGTCCGCTGCAGTGTTTTCAGAGAACGTTCTTGTCCCGAACATAAGTTTCTTGATAGCATTTCCGCAGTAATGCCTTGTCACAAACCGGAAATCGACTGAGCCCGAGTTCTTAACCATGTTGTATACCCATGCGGTTAAATGGTCGTTTTCTTCCGCTCTCTTCTGATGAAGCCACCTGTGTCTCGCCGGACAAACGAGTTCCGTCATCACGACTTTCCTCATTTTCTTGAATTGTTCCCCGAACGGAGTGATCACGCAGGTTTTGTATCCGTTAGAGAGGACGTTTTGCGCGTAAGTCATAGGTCTTGAGGCGAAGAGAGCGTCTTGTTGCTTGAGTATCTCACGTGCTATCTTAGGGCATGTGACGGTGATCACGTTAGTGTTTCCTAGCCTCACGCATGCTATCTCAGTGTTTAGCTGCTTCATGATGCTGTGGAGCCACCGGAAAACTGGACGGCTCTTTAGCATTGCTGGAATCATTCCGATGATGGGCCATCCGGTAGGTCCAGGTGGGAGATACAATTTCTTTTTATTAGGATTAGTGATCATTTTCTTGAGAAGCATCACTAAGGTTATAGCCACAAAGGCTTGAAGAGTCGTGAGGAGATACATGTTGCTGAACGACCATGTTTGCCTAGTAGTGGAAGTAAGATCCGAAGAGTTTGAGGTAAGAGTGTTCATGTTTTTGGGCTGAGGATAAAGAGAGAGAAAAGAAGAAGAATATAAAAGCTTGTTGTGTTTCTTGTTCTCTCTGCATGGATTAGGGCCGCACCTTCCTATTTATATGATTTTGGTTTCTATGAATGACCATTATACCCTGTATGTGTTGGAAAATAGGAAGGGGTGAGGAAAATGGTGGGCGGTGTAAGTCGGGTCCATCTTGAGTACTACCACCATTTTTTAAAAATTATTACGATTCTAACCGTTCCAAATGTCTATATTTTATCAGAAAATGTTTGTTTAATTATAAAGTTTTGGATGGGAATTTTAAATATTCTAACTGTTTTTATTGGTGACCTGCCAAAATTCCTCGTGTTATATATGCAACTAAAAACCAGTCGAACAACAAGGTGAGTCTTAGAGTTATATATTATTCCTCTGTGATATTATTTGAGGAGCTGGAGTTATATATGTAACTCCTAAACAGAACCAAACTGTGACATAAGTTATCGAACTTATAATAATAGTTAGATCCTAGAAGCCTATGGTGCATTCGTTTATTAATGAACACACATACGCGAATTTGAAAATTGAATGGTGATAACCTGATATAGTTATGATGACACTAGTAACAAATCGATAAGCTAAATAATCTGGTCCATACATTTATATTGACTAATCGTGTTAATTCACAAATAAAAACCGACCAAGGTTGTTTTACATATTTTTTTTTTCTTTGAGAAACAGTGTTACATATATTTTTCTAAGCTGAACCCAACTTTTTAGTTTTTCCACCTCTTCAATAAAACTGATGTGTGCCATTAGTTTTGTAGCGTGTACAGTGATGTAAGTAGCCTATTGGTTTGCCAAATATATAAAAAGCCATTCAATAGGGTATTGTTTTGGGAAGAGTTCACCACTTCACCTGCCAAAAACCCTCGTGAAAATTGGAATCAATGTGGGAAGATTCAAATGGTTGCTTTACTAAGTTAGTCAATATACTTTTGTTATTTTTGGTCCCCGCTAGTAGTTTCCATGTTGCGACACCATTTAAGGTCCACTACTGCGATGTGACCTAAAAATCTCAAGGTGGTAGTGCCGTAGTAGACTAGTAGTAATTAAGATCAGTTAACATGAGAGTTAGAGAAATACTAGTTTAAACTCATGATTATAATCAGTGAGTCTGTAACCTAATTACTGACATGGTTGTATAGATTGATAGATATTCAGCTAAAATACCCAAATATAAAATATAATTATAATCAATGAAGTTTTACCAAGACCAGTTCAATATTCTTGTAGTTTGTGTTCAATAAATTGAGCCCATATATCTATTTCTAACAGGTCTGAGTAGTCAATTTCGGCACATATATATCAAATTGTGGATAAGATTGTACGTCTAATATTCTCAAACATGACCACCTGTCTAATAATCTCAATTTTAGGGTTTGATAGAATTATTTCCACAAATCTTTATATTGAATTCTATAATTGAATCCAATACACTATCCTGATAAAACTATTCGGGAGAGCGGCGCTAGACCCACTTGTATGAATAGTGCTAATTGAATTATCAGTCTGTAGAACTTTGTATAATATATAAATACATGTATTGAAAAAAATATAAATACATGTTTCTGTAATTTTATCGTGGATTATTTTCGCCATGTCCTTGCCAACAACCAAGGTAGTTATTTCATATTTGTGTGTATATACGTGTACTTAGTTGTGTAAATGCATGCAGGAACTTAAGAAAAACGTGCGCCATCCGTCGAACCTCACCTGTCAAATTTCACAAACTCCACCATAATTTGATTTTTAAAATATAGAACTTCTGGTCACCTTTTAATTGGGGTTGAACTAACTTCTTCTTTTGTTTACTTTGTTTCATGATTATTTGGTAATATTATTATTGTCTTTTATGTAAGATATATTATCATTGTCGTAAATCTATCGCTCCAAGCAAGATTTACATTCTAATCCCATAACGCTGAAACAAGACAATTCACGTTTTAGCCTTAAAAAAAAAGAAGAAGATAATTCACGTTTCGTACACTAAAACCCAAAGTTACACGCTAGTTCCAAAGAATCTATAGCCTTAAATAAATGTTTGAATTGAGTGACGAAATTGTTTATATCAGTACGTAGAATATACATATCAATGTCTCTTCATATTAATGTTCAAAAATATAATAATCTCTTTTAATGTCTATTATCAACAACTAAAAACTAATATTAACAACCATTCAATATGATATTTAGACTTGCTTGATGTTGATTGTTTGAAACATAAGAATATGTGTATATTACATATTTAGAATAATCTTTCATATTTTTATATAATACTTTAAAGTATTAATTTATCAAAACCACCATTACGTTTAATTATTTTTGTATATACGTGTCATTTTGATCATATCTTTTTGTAAAACAAATAACCTTAAATGCAACACACACACACAATCAGTCGATGCCATCATCATTAGTTCAATCTAGTTATTGTATGATTTTTAAGGAGTTTATGTGAAGATTTTGATTTTGTTTGATGTTTTCGACCATTTATTCTTACATGATTCTATTAGTCCATTTTCTTTTGGCTAGATGCTAAATAATGTTTTGATGTAACAAACACATTTAAAAAAATTATGGTTTTAAAAATTTTACGGTTTCACCTAAAGAATAATATATAATTAAAACATATGAAGTTTTAAGAACTACTATCAATCAACCATTAACTAACTTAAGCTTGACATGTGTTGATTAGCGGGTTGAGTTCAAATCACATATTTTAATTAGCAATTTAAGATAAATTAACAACGAAGAGCGTTTATTAAAACACATTATACAACTTAATCGATAACATTAATCAAAATACAGCTCTTAATTAACTAACTAATTGCTATTAGAAATATAAATAATATTTGTTTTCCCTTCCTCTCGGTCCGAGTTAAACATAGATGCAATTCAAGAACAAATGATAGTATGACGAAGCAAGACGTACGACGTTGTATCAAGTCTCAAGCTTCTAAGGGAACCAGCCATTTAACCATTTATAAAACCTAATTAAATTCGACAAATTGCGGGTTTTTTTGTCTTTGATTTTTCAGAGTTGACTTAGCCCTCAAGGTACCCTTTGTTTTGCAAGTAGGAGATGATATGTTCAGCCATCTGACGTGGTGAACAAGAATCGTCATCTCTGGTGTGTTTCAGAACGACCTGTAAAAAATATACGTAGATACATCAATACTATTTTAGAAATTTACGTATCAAATTCTTCGACTACATCACTGAGAATAAATATTACGAACCTCGCAGTTCAGTGGCGCCTCGTAAGGATCATCGATTCCAGTAAAGCCTGAATCAAGAAAAAAAAATCAGTATTTATCTTTTACTACTACTACTACAATCTCAAAACCACATCCATTTTATACCTAACAGTAGGGATGTTAATATGGGCTCAACGTGACAGGGTTAGCCCTAACCCTGCAAACCCATTTGTAACCCTAACCCTCATTTTTTAAATAGGGTTTAAATAGGGTTGGCCTGAGCCGTAAAAACCCATCCCGTGGTTGCTCCAAACTCCCAAACACCACATGTTGTATAGATATGCATCATAGAACAAGAGTTTGTAAAAATCACAAGACAAACTATAGAGAAATTATTGGAAAATCATAGATTGGTGAAGAAGAACATTCAAAATCGATTTTTTTTTTAATTTTTCACGAACCAAATCAATGAAAACACGTTTTAGGAAGTTAGAATATTTTGAGAATATTTTAAAAACTGCAACTTCCTTAATTTTCGAAAATTCAGTTTTTTTATCCGTAGAAGGCACCTTCTACACTGTGTAGAACATAACAAAATTCCAGAATGTAATTTCTACACTATGTGGACGTTCGTATATGTTTTAGATTTTGCATTCCTGATAACTTAGAATACTCAATAAAAGTAGAAACAGTTTTCTGAATAAAAGTAGCGATCATTACAAATAGTAGAATACGTATTCCCCATATTTAGAATTATAGTAAAAAGTAGTTTGTACGTTCTAAAACAAGTAGATGGATGTGTTCATTCTAGAATTCATTTTCTACTTACCCGTTTTGTGTAGAAACAGAATTCTACTTTTAGTAGAACGTAATTTAAAAATATTATTTATTATGTTTTTCAACCCAAAAAAAATATGTGTTTGTGTAAATGGGTGTTTTATTAATTGTTTATATTTTTAATAATTTTTCTGATTCATATAACTATTTATTTCATTAATTTTAACATATGGAAAGGGTAAAACGGAGAAAAAATGGACAAAAAAAGATTTATACCATAGGGACAACTATGCTGTTTTCTTGTTCTCTTTTAGCAATTTTCTCATTTTTTTTTTGACGGAAAAATTTTATTCTTAGTTGTGGAGCAAAAACTCGATTTTGCGATTTTGGGAGGAAAACTTTTGATTTTGATGCTCATCAAATTGGAGGAAAGAATCATATGATATCTTAATTTTTCTAGTTTTATCTTTAAAATTTAAGAACAAAAATAAATGAAATATTTTTTTCAATTAAATGAGTTAACCCTGGTATCAGCCCTAACCCTTGATTATAATAGGGTCAAAATAGGGTTGGGTTAAAATAGGGCTGGGCTTATAATAAACAAAAGAGGGCTGAGCCCTAACCCTGTAGTTAACATCCCTACCTAACAGCAAGTATTTAATAATGTTATTATTCCCTCCGTTTGAAACGTAATACCTTTGATTTTGCCGGCACGTGCGAGCTTGTACAACCCCTTTGGATCTCTTGACTCGCACACAGACAGAGGAACATCCATGAAAACCTAACAACAATTTAATCATACGTAATATGATCAATATACTATATATATCGTCTGTTTTATGAAATTAAATGAATAAAAATAAAAAAGGATCGGACGATAAGCACCTCCACGAAATCTCCCTCGGGTAACAACGACCGGCACTCATCTCTGTCTCTCCGGTAAGGAGAAATCAAACTTGCTATACAAATGACGCCAACGTCAGCAAACAGCTTTGCCACCTCACCTGAAGTTCAATATCATTCCTCATCATTCCTTCAACCATGATCAATTAGTTATTCGTAATTTTTTTAAAACAAAATTGAAAAATGATTGTACCGATCCTGCGTATGTTTTCGGTACGATCCTCAGCTTTGAAAGTGAGGTCCCGGTTAAGACCATGACGTACATTGTCTCCGTCAAGTGTGTAAGTAAGTTTGCCTCTTTCGAACAGAGCTTTACTTAAGGCACAAGCAACAGTGCTTTTCCCTGAGCCGCTGAGACCAGTGATCCAAATGACACAACCCTTCTGTTGAAGAAGTTGTTGTCGGTCGCATCTGCAAATGGAACTCTCGTGCCACACGATGTTCTCTGGCTTATTCTTGTCTCCGTTGATTCTCTCTTCTTTCACATTCGTCTCTACCAAAAAAAAAACAGAACAACAATTGTGACATTTTCAGACAAAACATCGTAGGTTTAGCAATTTGAGGAGAGTCTTTAAAGTGAAAAAATACCTGAAAGGGCGGGAAAATCGGCGGTGAGGGAAGCTTGAGCAGAGACATTAACGGCGGAGATCGGATGTAAAGAAGCAGACTTCGCGACTAGTTTTGGCTTATCTGCAGCATATGATGACGTTGGGAGCCTTAGGAAACCGTCACTTAGAGGCAGTCGCTGAGAACCGCCGTCGAGACCTGGAAGAGAGCAGATGATGGACGGTCGCGATGCTCTGATAGCTAATCCTTCCATTTGAACTTTTTATTACTGAAACTTGCAGATCCCAGACGGTGTTGGGGTTAACAGTTTCTGTAGTTCTGACAAAATCAATGTACGAAACAAATCTGCTTATATAAATTATATACAAGAAAGATGGATTATTTGAAAAAAATATATAGAGGGAGAAGTAGAGTTAAAGAGGAACGGGCAAAGGAAGAAAACTGGTGAGGAGATTAGTGGTACCAACAATAAATTCGTCCACAATAAACACATGGACATATTCCATCATAAGAAAATGAAAAAAATAATATTCAGTATTAGAACTAATTAATTTACAAATTAGTTAAAAAAATATCACCATAGTAAATATTTAAAATTTTGTAAAAAAACTAGTGGTTTTGGTATGTGTGTATGGGTCACTGTTGGATACCAAATCTTTTGGGAAATGATTGATATTTTTTGTTTGTTTTCATCTACCAACCTACCAAAACCCATTCAGAAACCATGTGATTATATAAGCTAAAACTATATTTATATATTTTACTTTTTTATTTATTATTACAACTCTTCCTACTTTTGGTTTTTATTGGAGTCTTGCTTGTTGTTCCAATATATTTGTTTGACTGTGTATGCGGTACTTGTTTGATTGCTTTAATAAACACTGAACAGTAAACAGTCAAAGAAGGCGGTTCCATATCTTCACTATGGGGTTTTCTACATTTGGGCTGATATTTATATTGGGCCTCATTATTCATAAATTAGTATTTGTAGTCCAATAGTAGCAGTAGTACGTACCCATGCTCAGCATCGCTGTTACATCTAAAAAGACTAAAGAACTATGAAAGGCTTTGCTGGTTAACATTACCAAATGAAGGATGATACCAGAAGAAAACAAGCAACATTTGTTCTGATACTGAGCAATTATTCTCCAACGATTCAAGGGCCATGACAAATCAACAACCTAATCTCAACAAGTCAAGATTGGATCATTTCGAGATCAAGAATCTCCTTCTCCGGAAATAGAAACGGAAGAAAGCCTTTCCTCTTGGGGCAAGAGGGACCAGTTAGGGGAGTGAACAGCTCTGAGCCACAAGAAATCATCAACATTGGCCCAGCTCTCGGTCTCCTCCTCCAAACCCGCCGTCTTCAAATCCTCCTCGATCCCTCCGTAGCCCAAACAGTAAGGCCCGAACCTGACTCCACTGCTGTCTTCTATAATGGGACGACTCCTCACTCTCAGATAGAAATCACTCTTCTTGGCGCGATGGATCCTAATCTGATGCGAGGCCACCACGAGGACGCAGTCCTCCACGTCATCAATCAGAATCGAACCGAGCACAGGACCTGTGTAGACGCTGCAGTTCCTCAACCGGTGGATGAAGAGAGCGTTGACTGTTCCAGTCAAATGCACTCGGCACGAATCGAGATCTGACAACGTGAACTCTCCCATCGACGACGACGAGGAGGAGGATCTGAAGCTTTTCGCGAGAGTCTCTCCTCGTTTGTTCCTGAATCCCGGAGAATCGCGTACGACGACGTTTGTTGGTGGAGGAGCGAGATCGCGTTTCTGGATCTTTGTAGCGGAAGAAGAAGACGGTTTGGACTTGAAGGAGAACTTCTTCTTCGGGAGTACGGCGGCGGAGAGGGCGTCGAGGCTCTGTTTGAGGTCGGATGCGGATCTGAGAGAGGATCGGACTTCGTACGAGGGGAGGAAGTAGGAGTTGGCTGCGACGAGCTTCTCGAGATCGTCGATCGATGATGAGATCTCCGCGAGATCGGATCTGATCTTGGATGAATCTTCCGAGGAGGAGGAGGCGAGTCGTAGCTCGGCGATTCGTGACTCGATTGATCGTTTGGAGTCGGCGAATTGGGAGAGGAACGAGGAGGTCGATTCGAACGTGGAGGATGAAGAAGAAGAGAAAGCTGAATCGGATTTACGAGCTTGGTGGCGAGCGGAGAAGCGTTCGAGCATGTCATGGTGCTTCTTCTGCAGTGCCTCGTCTACGGTTTCGGATCTCGGATCCTCGTCTTCCATTTCTTGTGACGGCGTTTTCAAATTGAAGTTTACAGGTCAAGCTTTTAACGTTATCGTTGATTTTATACCCCCAGGTTATCTATAAATCACAGAATAGCCCGAAATAAATAGTAAACTCCACATTTCCCCCTATTTATATAAAATAAGCTAGGAACAAGTATGAAAAATAAGGGTAAAGCCTAACTATTAACTACAGAACGTATGGCTTTGTAAAGCTTCTGGTGGAAATGATACGTTGAGCGATACAATGCCAACACATTTTCTATTGTTGATAAACAACGGTTTCATGTGTATTAGGAGTCAGGGCCGTCTAACAGCACGGGCAAGTGGAGCGGTCGAAGAGGGCCCCGAATATAAAAATAAAAAATTTAAGGATTTTTCAAAATATATAGATAAATTATGGTAAGAAACTTTAAAATTTTAGATATAATGCTAAATTTAGAACTTATAATTAAAAAAAAAATCAGATAGAGTTATTAAATTTTAAAATTACGTGATAAAATGTACGATTAATATTTTTTTTTAACATGGCTTAAAATTAATTCGAGACGCCCTTGTTAGGAGTGTTTATAAGTTCAAGGTTGACATATGTGAAAGAAGAAAGATGTGATTTGTCTTAACCATTATGAGCTAAATGCTAATATGTGATATGATATAATAATCTCTTGTTAATACCAATCTTCTCGCCCGTTATTACGTATCTCAAACATATGTTCACACATAACGTGTTAAGTTTGCACCTTGATGCGTGAAAAGAAGAGAAGCAATATCTTGTAATTTCTTATAAAATATTTCTTTTATTGGGATTTTCTTAATATATTGATCATACAAATTAAAGACGATGTCAAAAATGCATTTAGTTGTTCAATTGCGTTGTTTTCTCAAAGATTTGCTTCTTTGCTGGTGTGCAGCAACAATCCTGCTTGCCTCTAAAATCTTCACATAACCCGTCACCATAACCTTTCGACAAGCAAAATTGTTTGCAATCAGCAGGACATGGTCCAAAACATGAGAGATCAGCATCGGCTGCGCTTTGTTCTGCTAAATAGTAAAGATTACTTAGTAAACACATTAATGAGTTTAAAAAAAAGAGAGAAATGATATGTATAATTTTAGATAAGTAGAAGCTAAAAAACATGCTTTCAGACAAAGGTTATGAAAAGAGAGAGAATAATGATAATGTGAATGCTTGACTAACCTGTTATGGCCAACAACATAAATACAGTGATGGTGCTAACAAAAAGTAAGGATCTGATCTTGTTCATTTTTGGTGTTTCTGAAGTATTAGTATAGATAAAAGTGTTGTGAATATTCTTATGTTTTGGTGTTGTTGGATTCTGTTGAGAGAGCTAATAGGCCTTTATATAGTTAAAATGGTGATGCAAGTTCATAAAAAAATTCAAATGGATACGTTGAACGAACTTATTCTTCTTAATAAATTTGGTAAGAAAATTGATTCTAACGATTTGAATTTGACTATTTTATAAGGAAATATATCATACAAAAATCAAACACTGTGAGAATTATGGAGAGGGAGAATAAAATTTTGAAATTTCATTGTTATTGGTTTATTAAAATCCATTCAAATGCTTTGTTATTCAAAAAAGTTTAGTTATTATTGATTTTTTGATTCCAACTAAATCTAGGGGGTGTTATTGGTTCACATATTTTAATGGTTTTAGGAATCCATACTAAATCAAGTGTTATTGATTTTATGATTTTTAAATCTATATGCAAATCTAGTGTTATTGATTATATACTTTTAAAATAGATTTTGGAATCAAGTGTTATTCAATGACAATGATTTATTCAAGGATTTGATTTGAAACTATATTTTCATGGATTTGTAAGTATTTTTATGCTCAAAATACAAAGGAAGAAATACAAAAGTTAACATTGTTATTTTGCTTGGATTTGTGATATCGTTCTTTTCTCCAATTCTCTACGCATCACAATATATTTCATGTTCACGAAGACATAAACCCCACCACCTACAGCTACAACCTCACCGGAACACATTTTACTCTTTTTCATCCAACTTCATCTTGACATCCTGAATAGCATGGTAAAAGCTGTACGTAAAATTACATGTCAACAGGCTCAACGCAGAATGAGTTAATGACTAAAGACTTTATCGTCAAAGTCGTCTCCGTTCAAATGTGTGTTGCCAGAGGTGAAAAGCACTTCAAGCACATAATCACTCACCTCAAGCACTACGTAATAAGGAATGAACACAAATTAACCCCATAAAAAGAGATCATACACAACAACAAAATATGATTACAAGAAAGTGTTCTCTATTTTAAAGACTGATGGCATTTTCACAAGTAGAGCCGGCTTAACATTTTTATGGGCCATATGGCAAAAAAAAATTTATCCTTTAGATTTATATTCATATAATGTGTAAAATATTTTTAAAATTTAATCAGTAATATTTTGTATATTTTATGATGAAAATAAAACTATATACATATCAAATATTTTTGGGCCCTTTTCAATTTTATATATTAGATTTTTTAATTTTTTGTATAAAATATATATATTTATAAAAAAAAATTGGACCCATTAACTATTAATATACGGGAGGACACGTTCTTGGGCCCGGAACGGTCACACTGTTTGCCCCCCGTAATTAGCCGGCCCTGTTCACAAGCCGTGATCTCATCTCTTGTAAATCCATTTGATTGATTTATAATAATATACATACTTCATTTTTAAATCTATCTGAATTCTTATGAAATCCGTTTATTTGATTTTAAAAATCAGTGGATTTATCAAAAAATTTCAAATCTATGAGAATTTCCAAATCCATTAAAATACTAGAATCAATAACCCCCACCTAATGTTATTAAGAGATGAATTTTATTTATTTTTACTAATAAGATTCAACTTTCAAAATATCATATATATGGATGAGATTTTCGAAATTCATGTGATAGAATTTGGTTGCATTGATCTTTACTCTATTAATAGGTTACATTCTGAAATCGGCCTTAATAACTATATGTACATGCTGTGAAGGAATTGTGTATTGTTATATCATGACGAAGTTGTTGCAAGTGTCAAATCTGAGTGTCTAGTAAGTTCTATATATTCCTCAAAAGCTCCCATATTAATTCCTTTCTCTGGAGTTCCATCATCATATTCTATAGTTTGTAATATAATATAATGTATGTATAAGATAGAAAAAATGAAAAATCACAAAAGAGAAAACTTTCTGGATCCTTTTGGTTTGTTTTTTTTTCTGGCTTCACGAGTGTCTTAAACGGAATATGTTTTTCTTTTAATTAAATTTATTGAATCAACAAGAACAGCCGCCTCCACCACCTCCTCCTTGTTGCTCACCTTGTGATGAACTTGAAGTGTTCTTTAGGTTCACATCAACCATATCGTCTGATTTTGTCGCCGACGAATATGAATCCATCCCAGGCAATGCTGCAGCTATCTTCCTGAACAAAGCCTGCAAAAAATGCTCATGTTGTGTGAGAGAAATCAGACAAAAAAAAGATAAGACACTTCAAGTCCTATTTAATAATAACCTTAATGTTGAAATTTTCTTTGGCGCTGGTCTCAATGAACATCACTCCATGCTCTTTACCCTTTTCTTCCCCTTCACTGATCGATACTTGTCTGTTTTTTCATTACCCAAAATAAAGAAGAAGCATGTTATGATTTGAAAATAAGTCTTGAGTTTTGGTTCTTCTTTCTCTATGTATTTTACCTTTTATCAACAAGATCAGTTTTGTTACCAACAAGGACAATAATAACGTCGCCTGAACCACCTCTTTCTCTGTGTACATCATCGATCCATTTCGGAATATTCAGAAACGTTTGCCTATCTGCAAAAGCGTGTAATCAAAACACACAACAACATAGTGGATTAAAGAAGTAACCAAAAGCAATGACTCACTGGCAACATCATACACAACAATTGCAACAGAAGAGTCTCTGATGTAACTTGGGATCAGACTCCTGAATCTTTCTTGTCCAGCCGTATCCCTAAAAACAACAAAAAAAAAGAATCCATGTCTTAAATCTCTATATCATTTGAAAGCACACAAAAAAACAGATATGAGATACTTGTTTGGTCTCTCACCAAAGCTGCAAGCGAACAGTTCGATCTTCGAGGTACATTGTTTTGGACAGAAAATCGATCCCAATGGTAGGCTGCAGTCAGAGAACACAACACAACACACACAATTAAAGGCTTAATAACAAGAGGTTACATCCCAAAAAAAAAAAAAAAAAAAAAAAAAAAAAAAAAAAAAAAAAAAAAAAAAAAAAAAAAAAAAAAAAAAAAAAAAAAAAAAAAAAAAAAAAAAAAAAAAAAAAAAAAAAAAAAAAAAAAAAAAAAAAAAAAAAAAAAAAAAAAAAAAAAAAAAAAAAAAAAAAAAAAAAAAAAAAAAAAAAAAAAAAAAAAAAAAAAAAAAAAAAAAAAAAAAAAAAAAAAAAAAAAAAAAAAAAAAAAAAAAAACAAAGAAGCATAAGCATGGATCGTGATATCATAATAAGGAGATAATCAGATAATATACTAACAATAAGAGAGAGAGATCACAAGGACAATACTTTTCATTGAAGATTGACCAATTCAAGACAGAGTTTCCAAGAAATCAAGAAAATCAATATGAAAGGAAACAATCAAAGGAAGGATTGTGTAGAACCTGGTAAGAGGTGTCGAATTTATCATACATGAAACGGGTGATGATGCTTGTTTTGCCCACAGATTGATCTCCTAAGAACACCAACTTAAACTTTGCCAAAGCAGAAACAGACGCCATGTTCACGTTGCTCCAGAATAAAAGAGTGATTAATAAGAGAGATCCGAGTTTTTTCCAAGAAGTTTTCTTTCTTCTTTAGGCTCTTGAACAAGAGAGAGAGAGAGAGGGCGAGCACGACGACGATGACTCGGTCACATACAACAAAGCTCAACAAGCTCCTTTCGCCACGCGCCAAATATTATGTAACGTAACCACCTCCTAATATTCAACTATCTCCGCGGACTATTTAAAAATATAAGCGCGTGAATAAAACTCTCCTTGATGGGTTATCATCTCTAACACGTTCTAATGTCATTTAGTGGGTTTATCATCAAAACCTTTCTTTATCATCTGTTGTTGTTGCATTTTTTTTTTTTTTTGAGCAAACATCTCTTGTTGTTGCATTATAAGATAAAATATTTAGACAAATTGATTTTATGATTTAGAAGACGTTTTCAGTTAAAACATTACACCATTAACTAGTAAGGAATCATACACACACTGATGCATTCTTCTTACACATTTGTAGTTTAAGGACAAAGCTTATCAAATCATATCATAGGCCAAATGTGTTTCATAATCATCATTACGTAGAGAAAGATGAAGACTTTATTTGCCAAAGCCACAGAAGTCCATAATAAAAGTCCATAATAATAAATCCGACAGCTAAATGAAACACAAAACCAGTTTGGTCATAGAAAATTACCGAAAAGCCCTTACTTTCCACTAAACCTCATATTACTCCACGGAAACTTCGCCCCCGCCTCCGCCTCACCTCTCGCCGGCGAATTCACTCTCCCACCACCACCGCCGCGACGAGCTTTACCACCACTGTAACCGCCGATCTCCCTCTTCTCCTTCTGATCAAGCCAATGACTCTTCTTATCACCTTCCTCCTCCACAAAGCTAGATCCTTTCACTTTGCTCTTCCTGTCTTCCTCGATGAACTTCACGGGGAACAGATCACTTGAGATCGACAGAGGGTGTTTGAGCGTGACGTAAGCCTTCTTGTAGTCAGCCTTGGCTATCAGCAGCCCGCCGCGCTTCTTCTTCTTCCCGTCCATGTTTAGAGTGTTCACCTTCTCGATCTCGAACCCGTAGAGAGACTCCAAGACTCTCTTGATCTCGATCTTGGTCGCCGATGGGATCGTTTTCAGCGCGAACTCGTGGATGTTCGTGAGCTTTGTCGGCATCAGAAGCTTGATCGGGAGGTTCGCGAAGTGGACCACTCGTCCTCCCATTCGACTTCCCATTTCTACGGAGTTTCTTCACTTCTCTGATAGGTTAAAATGGTGAAGGGGAAAGGGTTCTTCGTCTTCCTCTTTGACTTGTACCTTAATGGGCCGATTACTAATTAAATGGGCTATATGAAGCTTTATCCGCTATGCGAATATGACTTAATGGGCCGAATTAACTTTTTAACATTAATCTAATAGGAGTATTTTTTATTTATAAATCATTATGATCAGTAGTACACTTGAACTACATAATGTTTATTTGATGTGTCTGAAAGTTTTACTTACAATCTTAAAACCATTTGTGACTATAATTCTAATTACATTTCCAAACAATGTTAAATATATCTCATGCAATCTGCATAAACCAATTTTTATTGATGAACCTTCAACCAGTTTTATGTTTTGACATATCATTCCAAAATCATTACAACAACAACAACAACAAGAAAAAGGTTTCTTGGTTACAAGTGAGTGAGTAAGTCATGGTAAGAAAACATTTTATATAACTACACATTTACATAAGATAACCTCACTTTTAAAAAAAAATTCCATTTCATCATGATGATCATCACCACCTGCAAATACCAGACTCTCTTGTTTTGCTGAGAGCTAGAATCTCATCATACTTTGAGCCATACACAAATCCCCATAACTGCAAACAAATATCAATGAATGAGTGCGTTTTTCTCATTGTTTGTCTTCAGTGAAACAAAAGGAGAGAGAGAGAGAGAGTTGAAGTTAAACTACCTCCACTTCCTTAACATCAAAGTCCTGAGAGGTTGCAAGACACGCGTTCCCGTATGTCTCCGAGTAAGCACTTGATCCACTTAGCCTATATTATTAGCACACGATAATGAATCAAACAAAGTGAGGATATACATCATACATGGTTTGTTATTTGTCGTGGAGATAGGAAAATCTTACAGCTCACTGTCTAGATAGAGAGCAAACCGCCCACCACCACCGAGAGCTAGAAAGTCCTTGGAGCATAATGTGTAAAACCTATTTGCTCCTACTCAAAAATTACAAGTGAATAAGAAAGACTTCCAAGAAGAAGCTCTATGTTGTTGCTTGAGCAAATACCTGTGGGACGGTATATAGTGGGTTGTCCAGACTTATCAGTGAAAACAAATGTACTGTTGGTTCCCTAAACACAAACAACAACGCAGAGACAAAAGAACATCAACTAGAGATGAAAAGAAACGGAATCTAATTAAAAGATTGGATCTTTGGGGGAGGGGAGCCAAACCTGATACTTCTTATCAGTTGGTATCAAAGGCGCCTCCACAAGTCCACCAAACACCGAACCTTTCCTGTCTCCAACAACCTGAAACCAACATTGGTTTTGTCCATAGATAAGAGGTCCATACTTTAAACCAACATTTTGAGTTTTAAGTTTACCAGTAAACTGAGACCAGGCCAGAGGAGGCTTTTCCTGTACAGCGTTGACAGTGATATACCATGCCTCCATGTACTGAAACAAACCCAAAGGATCACTCACACACACACACACATCGATAGAACTAGAAATTAAACAATGAAAGTGTGTGTGTTTTTTTTTGTCTCACCTATAAAGCAAAATCCATTTCCTGCCTTGAACGAGAGCAGGGAGTGAAGAATAAAGGGAACGTCTTGACTGGTCAGTCAAAAGAAGAGAGGGCTCTGAAGTTTCAGGTATAATAATGGCTTGTACTACAGTTGTTGCTGTTTCATGTTTATCCTGCATCTGCTTCATCTCCAAGCCATCGTCATCGTCCGTTTTAACCTCAGCAGTATTCACCCCCTTTCGATCCTTGGAAAGCTTAACAGCCTGGTAAAAGTTCTTGAAATGCTGTTTATACTTGGACAACAAGCTCTTCTTTGCAACACTAGTAGTAGTTTCCTTCATTGTATTCACTGAAGAGGATGATGATGATGAAGAAGTATCGCTTGATTCAGCCTCTTCGTCTTCTTGTTGATCCTTGGGGTGTGAGGACAAGAGGGAGCCAAGGAAAGCAGAGAAGGAAGAAGTGTCTGGTTCGTCTTTAGACTGATGGTCCTCCTCAGTGATGGAGGCTAGTTGATCTCTCTTGGACTCATCTTCTTCCTCATCCTAGTTATAAAGCCAAAAATTGAATAATCAGGAAAAACACAGAAAGGAGCCCTTCTTATTGAAGAGAATGGTCGATCACACAAAATGTTGTCAAAAAAGCAACTCTCTTTTGCCATTAAAACAGAAACCCCATTAAGACCAAGCAAAAATAAAGACTCTAATTGTCGAACAACAAACCCCGAAGACCAACATGGACTGAGTCAACAACAAACAACAAGGCAAAAAAGGTGAAAACTTTGGATGGATAGATACCGGAAGAGGAGGAGAGGAGGAGGGTGGTTTATCAGAGATGGGATTAAGGAGACCGGTGGTGAGATCGGTGACAAAGTGAACTGCTTTGCTTCTCAATGATGATGATTTGTGTTTCTTCCCCATTCTTCTTCTTCTTCCCCCCTCCTATTTTTATACAAAGTATTCTAATTTTAGTAAAGATTAAAAACTTTCAGATTCCCACACGATCTTTCTGATCAATCTACACCACAGATTGAGTCAGCTCTCTCTCTCTCTCTCTCTCTCTCTCTCTTGTAATAGCTAGCTGTAGATTATCTACCTAAAACGCCACACATAGCAAAACAGAAACTTCTTAAAAAAGTAAATCATCCCTCTCTCTTTCTCTCTCCCTTGTCTATCTTATCCAATACTCTCTCTTCAGAATTTTTTTGGAGACAGCTTAACAGCTTATAAAGAAAGAAAGATCATAAATCATATTCGGTAGAGACTGCGGGTGTGCGACGGTGACGAGGAAACCAAAAGCGTAGACCCCTCACGCATTTTTTGTTTTATTATCTATTTTATATATTGTATTTACTAGTATCCACTACAACAGAAGGACTTCATGGCCCAATGGATAAGGCGCTGGTCTACGAAACCAGAGATTCTGGGTTCGATACCCAGTGAAGTCGTATTCGCTTTTTAAATATTGGAGACAGCTTAACAACGTTCCCGAACAGGGGTTAATAATAGATACTTGATAGTAACGAAGTCGAGAGTAGTAGGCATCGGATTCAGATGCGTCTTTTGGGTCATGAGCAAATATGCCACTGCCATTCATCTCTTTTAACTTGTAACCTGAGCAATTCTTTCTGTGTTTGGAGGCGTTTGTGAGTGGTGAGGAGGAGGAGGAGGTGGAGGAGGTGTTTCCGACCAGGAAAGCAGATCGGCGTTGGAAGTGTTTGGCTTTCTCACTGGCGTCCTTCTCTCCATCTTTCCAAGTGAAAGACTTGTTTACTTTGAATTCTATAATTTATTTACTTTTTATTCTAAAATTCACATTTTTTAAAAAAAGTATTATTAAATGAAAGAACTAAAAGATAAAAGTAGTAATTCCAACAAAGACAAGATGGAAACAAACTGTACAATATGTTTATGTCTAACAATGTATAATCATCTTTTTGTTTCTTCAAAGCTAAAAGTGGATTGAATGTGTTGAAACCAACTTCTATGCTCTTATGAAAGACTACTGAATGTGTTGAAAAATACTTTTTAATTGTTGAAAGCTCGGACCATCGCCTAGTTATTAATATAAGTTAGATTTGGTTACTTTTAATTGTTATTAAAAATATTATAAAGTAGAGACTAGCAAGAAAATTTGAAAAAAAAACACACGTTAGCCCCACCCCCAAAAGATAACAAAGTAGTAAGTAAGTTTGATTAATTACATAAAACCAGTAAATAAACCATATGAAAACTGCAACACCCTCCTCGCCGCTTCTTCGCCAAGCTTATCCTTCTTCTTCATCAGATATGTCTTCAAAACTTTAGAATAAAACCAAAGTCAGGGTAAATAGAAAAAAAAAGCAAAGCTATGTAAATTAGTTGGAACTCAAAAAGGAAAAGAAATGTAAACTTGCCAGTAGGTCAAAAGGTGGTCGAGTTTGAGGCCGTACTTTTCCCTTATATGGGTAAGCAAATTTCGAGCCGCCAGAATGTCCAACTCCTGCAGTGGAAGGAAGTCAGTGTTAGAGGAGATGATGTAAATTAAAAAAATAAAAATAATCAACTTTGAGATGAGATATATAGGATTAAGACATGCCTTATTCTGATTTTTCAGATCAACAGGGTCGGGGTTCTCCCCGTACTTGAACGATAAACGGATAAAGAAATCTCGAGCCGCCCTAAGGTCCCACTCCTGCAGTGGAAGTCAGTCGGTGTTAGAGATTACAAATATCAACTTTGAGTTGAGATATAAAGATTAAAACATGCCTGTGATCGACCAAGGTGCAAGTTAGCAAGGTTCAGCCAGTCCACACTATCATCACAAGAGTGGTTCCACTCCTACTTGACAAACAAACATATAAGACGATGGCAAAAATGTTTTGTATTGAGAAAAAACAGTAGAGAGAAAGAGAGGCTTACAGAATATGCATGTCCTTTTTGAGATGGGTGGGTAAATCTTCAAAGGTTTGGGATTTAAAAAAGCATAATGAGCAAAATACAAAATTCCTTTCATAACAATCTTCCTTAAGATCAAGGCTTGTTATTGTCTTTTGTTCATCTGTGGAAAGTAATTCAGAAACAATTTAATTTTGGGGGTTATATAAAAAAAAACGGAGAGAGGGGACACACTTATTACCAGACACTAAGTCTTGCCAATACCACTGTTTAGAAAAGGAACGTGGCAAGGGTTTGGCAATGCCGTCACATTGAGGATATGCAAGAAGAATTGTGAATCCCTCATCTTCAAGGTCTGAAAGTGTAGAAGCTAACCATCCCACTCCCAGTCGCTCATGACTGTCTATGATCATCATAGTAGCCGGAGGACGAGTTCTTTGGGACCAAATTAACAGTTGCGTTTGATATTCTGCCAAGGAAACCAAACCCTCAATCTAAAGAAAACCCTAATCCATTAAAAAATATAATACACAAAAGAAACAAAAGAAGAAGACTAACTGGTGCCATGCATAAGAGAGATTTTTCCAGTAGAATAGAGCTTCCTCGTGACGTCTTTCTTTTTTTATCAGGTTGTTGCCAAAGGCGGTGATGGAGATCTGATCATAGCGGCGGACGTGGCCTGCACTTTCCAACGCCTTTTGTATTGTCGTACCCATCACACTAGGATCAACACCATCCGGAATCGGGCACATGCTGATATTCCATATCACCCATGCTTCCTCCTTCCTTTGCTGTTGCCTCTCCATGTTCTCGTATTTGTTCAATGAGAGATAGGATAAGGTCTAGGGATATTTATATATCTCTTATATATAATATATATAACTGTTGATTGATTGATTGGTTTTTATATATGGGCCTATATATAAGCGTGTGGCCACCGACCGATATCAATTTTAAGTAAAAAATATTATTATCTCTTAAGAAGAAGCTTTTTTTTTTTTTCCATCAAATTTTTATTTATTAAAAGATACGGGCCAAGCCCAATGGCCGAAGCCCAAGAACAAAGGCCCACAATACTAAACGGGCAACCAACCAAAACAAGTAAAACCGTAAGCCCACAAGGCTACACCGGCCCACGAACTTGACCCCGGTACCGACCGAAGGCCCAAGAGAGAAAGACTGATGTCGGCCGCCTTCACGCGATCCGCACCATCGTCACCATCTCAACAACCACCGAAGAATCACCGATCGATTCACCACGCTTCACCGGAGCCCATAGACTCCTCAACATCTTTACCACGAACGCCAAACCTCCCAGGACCGCCTAATCTCGGAGAGGATCAATCGTGAACGAGATCTCATCCGCCAGAGTTCAATACGAGGACCAAGAAGGAGGTTTCGCTCAAGCAACAACCTTTACTCCGGATAGCTTCCATCGTCCTCCAACGAGAAACTCATCCAACAAACCGGAACCCAACTTGATTAACCAGTGAAAAAAACAAAAAACTACAGAAAGTAAACCCTAGAAGGGAAGAAAGAAGCAGAAGCCGGCAGCCATGGATCTGTAGGAGCCTCCACGCTCCGGTAACTTAACCGGCGCCACAGAGCTAAAGGAGCCTCCACAACCCGGGAGCTTTATCGGCGATGCAAGAGCTATGTAAGCCTCTACATCCCGGATCAAAACGCCGCTGACTATCTTATCTCCTCTCTCCTCGCCGCGAATCCAGAAGAAGAAGATTTGCAGAGAACCGATCTTCTCAGTACAAAGCCCTAACCCAGATCGGCGCGCATGTCGGAGAGAGGCGACAGATCGGAATAAACTCACTAAGACTTGAACGGAATAACAAGGGAGAAAGCCATCGGCGCCGGTACGCGCGCGGACGCGCCACCGGACGCCGTGACTGTCTTGTGGTTTAAGATATACTACTATTAAGAAGAAGCTTTTAAAAAGCATTTATATTTACAATTTTCTGTGAAGCTACGTTATATATGTATATAGTTTTTATATTTTCCTTTTTTTATTTATATTGTTTTAGGAAGATTTAGAAAATCAATCAAAGTTCGCTTATATATAAAAAAACTTATATGTCAGCATTGGTCGTGTTAGTCATCTTCTAATAAATAATGTGTTGTTACTTTGTTTAGAACACATCTGTTCACTTTATTAAATGATACTCCCTCTATTTTTTTATTGTAAGTAGTTTTAGATAAATGCACAAATATTAAAAAAATTATTAATTTTTTTAAAAGTAGCATTTGATATATAAATTAGGTATAGTTAAACCAATCATAAATAAGTATATATTATTTGATTGGTAACACTATATCCAATAAAAGTAAAAATTACTTAATATTATGAAAGCTAATATTATGAAAGCTGCTTATATTTTGAAACAAACAAATTTTGCTTAAACTACTTAAAAAAAACAAAAAAACAGAGGGAGTAGTAGAAACTAAAGGATGAAAAGTAAATACCAACAAAAGAAAATATCATCAATCTCCATGGAAATGGAAAACACACTGTACATTTTTGATGCCCTATCAATGTATAATTCACTTTCATCTTCTTTTTTCTTACATTGTTTCTTCAAAAGATAAAAAACAATCAATCCTCCATGTGAGAGATTCTCCAATTCAATTCTACCTACACTGTCGAAAGCAGAGTAACTACATACCCACCCATATAGAGGACTTTGTGCTAAAGATATTACTTGCATTTGCATATGGTCTTATGGCTTTTTTTCTTTAGCTTTGCTATTATTATTAAAACTAGTGTATATAGAACCTTCTCTTAAGTGTCTTGCTGAGTTCTTACTCTGTCGCCTGTTCGATAGAACGTAGCTCCCAGTTTCCTTCTCCATCAATCAGCCTTAGCTCCAATGAGTGGAACGGTATCAATGCCGGACGCTGAGGTTTTTGAGATTTTTGGTAAGAACTCTTATTTGATGTTCATAATAATGAATGAATGAATGCGAAAAACAAAAAGCTTACCTGTGACGAGGTTATGAAAGTAACTCCCATGTCTTTCGCAACCCTGTAGAGCTGTTCCTCAACATCAACACTCGTCGCGCTGCAAATCCAAAAGAGTATTAAACAAAAAGGGGAAAGAAGATTGCAAAACTACAGGGGGAGAAAGACTCGATCATTTTACTTGGTGCATTCATCTAGGATTCCAAACTTGGGTCTGTGAAAGAATAAACGTGCCTACAATACACACAAAGAATTAATACACCAGAAACAAGTCAGATTATTCATACAACTATATAAGAGATTTAATTTACCATGCCAAGCCTCTGTTGCTCTCCAAGAGATAATATGTCTTCCCAGTTGGTTGTAGCATCCCAACCACTTTCATCTCTTTCCAAAAGATATACTAACCGAACATTCTCCAGGATGGTTTTCAGATGAACGTCCAGAACGCTTCCAGCCTCAGTTGAGCTTTCTCCTGTTACTCACAAACAATAAAAAATTATATGAGGGAAGATCATGGTGGTAAGAGATAAGTTTCTCTATAGATTACCATACAACTTAGCGGCTCTTTTCTCTGCTTCGTCTTTAGATAGAGGGTATATAATCTGATCTCTCAGCGTCCCTAAGCATGTATATGGTCGCTGCGGAACAAAAAAGATGCCATTCCCTGACCCAAGTTCTTTGATATCCAATGATGGTTTGGCAAGTCTTCCACATACAGTGGGCCATATATCTCTAAGCACTCTAAATACTGAAGTCTTTCCACTACCATTTGGTCCTGAAAATATTTTTTGCTAGCGTTAGCTCTACACTACGTTCATGCAAAAATTTCAGTGACGAAGATTTTATTAAGTCACCAACCTGTGACGAGCAGGCTTTTCCCTGCAACTATTTCGCATGATAACTGGCTAGCCATCAATTTCTGCGCAGGGGTAATGATATCCACCTCTGAAAAGGATATTCGATCTTGAGAATCCAAGCGTCTTGTGCGATTTTCTGAGTTAACACCTGAATATAGACGAATATGATCAACCCAAAAGTAAATACATTCTCTATAACACATGTCTAAGCCCAATAATTCCCAAGCATATGAGACCTTATAGCGTGAGCGTACCTGACTGAGAAGCATCCAAAAACTCATCGAGCTCGAAAATTCTGTTAATACCACCAGAGAGCTCAAGGAACTTCTTGTGTAGTTCAAGAATATCACCAAACGCCATAAAGCTTTGAGAGACGACAGAAGCTAGATACCGCAATGCATGTGCCAATTCACCTGGTATATCAAGACATCATGCAAGAAAGCGTTATATAAAGAGAAATTATACACTTATTTGGCCTACGTTGAAAAGTGTGACAAATCTTCACCTTGAGTGGAGACAAGTGCTCTATCTCCCTTGTGTTCTAAAGCATACAACAAACTCAATCCCCAAGTCACATTATTGGGAAGTTGCTTTGTCACGAAATCATCAAGTATGCCATACAACCATTTCTTCTTCAAGAGCATGAAAGAATGGTCCAATAGTGCCCTGAACTTTGTGTCAACCATCTGCTCCATGAAAAAACAAAAGATAGGTCAATAGCTAGCCCAAAATCCAACAGTTATAGCAAAGGAACTGAAGACACTTACAGCTTTTTCTCGAGCTCCGCCTCCAAAGAATGCAATGGATTCAGCATGAGTGTTCAGTCTCTCGTGCATAAACCTAAATAAGCAGGAAGAAGTTGGTCCAGATACTCTTTATAACGCAATCATCTGAAAAATTGGAGAAACGTAAAAAAGAGTTACCTAAACTTCCCTTCAAGCTGCTGTTCTTCACCGGCTAGATCACCAAAATCGGGAGCAACATGTCTCAAGAAACCCAGACCAAGTAACATATATGTGTAAAGTATGGCAACTCCCCTTTGACCAGTCAATAGCTTCATCCTCCAGGTGAACCTACAAAAACAAAATTTGAAAACTCATACCAAGAAACCATGAAACATCAGGAAAACAATCTAGCAAAATGTACTTACCACAGAATGTCAACCGATGGCTTAACCATTCCAGTAAGAAGTCCAGACAAGTCAGTGGTTAACTTTTCCAGGTCACGAGTGAGTCTCTGGTCCGCATCAATACTATTGCCTGACATGTGGAAAACCTGCATGGATATCAATCCAATGTGAAATCTTTAGTGTCTCTAAATTTGCGATATTAGCTTACAAGGAAAAGAACAAACAACCAGCCTCTATGAAGCATAATACCAACCACAACTGAATATATATTTTAAATCCGTGCGGATCAACATACTTCTTACATAAGTGTAAATAACACATCATGCTTTATTTTAGTAGCTCAAGTTGCACAGAATAACTCAAGGTCATAGTCATAATTCACAATGCATAAATAGGGCATGCTAGCATAGTATCTTTAAGCATCATAAAATCTGAATTGACCTTGTAAAACGCATTATTTCTCAAGTAATTCCGTAGCAGATGTTGAGTCAAACGAATCCTCCACCCTAATGCTAGCCTTTGCGTTAGATGCCTGGAAAAAATGTTTGAAACCACATCAGCAAATGTAACTAACAATCTAACAAAAACTCCATAAAATAAAGGACACAACGAAGTTTTAAACTTGCATAAAAAGGAAATATTACTTTAATGAAGGAGCAATGATAGCAGATGCACTACTTTGGATAACACTCAAACCAATCAAACGAACAAAGGCTGCTTTATCTTGCTCCAAGACATACTTCACAGTGGTTCCTGCGAAAATCACATGTGGTTGTAAGAAAAGGAGCCCTATCAATAACAATCAGGTCACATAACAGAGTATACCATTCAAAGAGGCTATTCGGTCAGAGATTAATGTTCTTGAGACGACAAGGCAAGCAACCAAAAGTAGTTGTCCTCCTTGCTTGTCCAAGAGAGTGGGTATCTGAAACATAACAGTGAAATGGTCAGCTACTTTTAGCATTAATGTGGTACGAATAAGTTTAGCCAAATGGAACAGATAGTTCGCCTTCCAAGGAAGCTAAAGAGGAAATGCATATGTATTTATTACTGAGTTACAAAAAATTGGTACAAGTGTTTTCAACAAAATTCACACTAATAACTCAAGCTCACCAATGTGTGTAACATTGCAGCAATTCTTAATGGCAACGCCCTTGGGGATGTCTTAGGTTGAGGAAAACGAGGCAACACAACACTTTTATCTACAACTGGTGATTTTGTAATTAACTGTGTCAAGTACGCCTGACCCTTTGAATTAGTAGTGGCAGATTCCTACAGCACCAAGTAACAAGGTTATAACCACCACAAAGCACCCCTCAACGAAAGTAAAAGAATAATAATCATAAGCTGTTGGAGACCTTTCTAGCTGCAGCAAACGCTCGTTGAACAACCATCGCATCATTTTGACGATCTGTATCGGAAATTTTCGCTGAATCAACTCCAGCGTCCGTCAGAAGTGCAGAGTCGTCCCTGAAGTTTAGTCCTTTTAAATAAGTAAATGCAAAAGAAAACTTTGGTAACCCTCACAAAGATGGTTAAGAAACAAATCCAACCTCTTGTAGTGAACACTCCATCCCCCTTCTCCATCTAATGACAGAACAACATCATGGAATGCAACAAGGGCTGGACGATGGGAGATTGTTATGCAAGAAGTTCCCATAGCTCGAACCTTTGCAGCAAAACGTTCTTCCATATCCGTTGTCACAGCACTTGTGCATTCATCAAGAATTGCAAATTTAGGTTTGTGGTAGAACAGTCTGGCCATTCCCAATCTCTGTTGTTCTCCCAGAGATAATTCATCACCCCAATTAACCTCTTTGTCAGGTTGATAGCGATCTAATAAATATTCTAGGTCAACCTACAAAATCAGAAGTCCACAAAAATAAGCAAAAGAAAGTCAAACCACACAATCCATCCTACTATTAACAGGTCACGAAGTAAATAGGATACCAACATTTTCCAATAGCTCCACCATTCCAGTCTCAGTGAGCGGTACAGTCTCCTGATCAGAAGTAAGAGGATATATTAACTGGTCACGAAGTGTTCCAACTGCCATATAGGGCCGTTGAGGCACGTAGAAGATCTCCTTGTTAAGATCAGAACCAACTCCAGGCTTCACAATGTGCCCAGACACCAGGGGCCATAGACCTCCTAATACTCGGAAAAGGGAACTCTTGCCACTTCCATTAGGACCTACGATTCATATTGTTTAATCAATAATGAAAAGAGAGAATAATGATAACATCAGGCAGGCTAAAGTAGCACCATAGGCTATTCTATCAATAATTCTTGCTATGAAAAGGAAATTTGTTAGTTATAAAATGTCACTCCCTAGAAGTAAAGCGGTCACCTGTAATCAGAAGATTAGATCCTTGCTCAACTCGAAGTGTGAGATCCTCCACTAAAACATTTCCCGTTGGAGTAACAACCTGAAGTGCATTAAGTAACATTAAGAACACAGCCTTTTGGAGAAGGATTACAAGAACATGAATCTGTGTTCCAACTACCTTGACACCCGAAAACTCAACATAGTTTGCTTCAGTAAGGTAATTTCTGCTTCTATTTCTCTGTAAAGATGTTCTATCATCACCACTGAGTTCTCTCGAGACAGCCATCAACTCATGAATCCGGTCGGCATAACCACTGTTGGAAGAAAAAACATTTCCAAAATTAGAAAGCATAGCCACCACAACTGATGGGTGTAACTTATTACCTCATATGAACTCATAACGTATTACCTGAGTCGGCTGAGCCGCCTGGAACTTATAGAAAGTGTTCCTAAAGCCTGAAAGAGAGAAATAATGACACTGGTGTGATATCTTATATTGCTTAGCATCTCGGCTCTCCCTAAGGTCGAGTCATCAGGTCTTAGATGCCCAGAGAAGAATGGTTCGATAATCAGAATAACAGCAACTGTGGCACCAAGATACTTGAGCAGAAAATCTTGGATCATGCCAAACCACCAGTGATCATGAAGGACGTCACTCATATGACTAACAAGATTCTTGAACTTTTGTTGTATATGAGATTCCTCCCTGGTTTCCCCACCATAAAATGCTATGCTTTCCGAATGAGTCCTTAAGCGTGAATGAAGTTGTCGGTACTCCCCTTCCAACTGCTGCTCTTTGGACATCAATTTGCCAAAAGAAGGAGAAAAGGTCCTTATCGCAGTACCGGCTCCCAGTACATATGCCTGGACAACACTTGTTCAAGTTAGTTCATAAAGACCAGATAGAAAATTGTACTGCGAACGGATGTTAGACAAAACATTAAACAGAAGATTAAACAGAAATCACCAGTATCCAGAAGATGTATTTTGGACTAGCATATGAACAAAGGCGCCACGCATACAAAATCCCATCAGTAACTGCCGTCAAATCATCCTGTATAAGTTCGCTCAACTCTGAAGAGAATCTTGGTACATCGCTGGCAATTCGCTGCTCCGGGTGCGTAATCCGACCATCCACATGTGATATTTTGTAGTATACCATATTCTGAAACAATCATAAAGTTTGTATCCAGCAGTGTGAAGTATACTCGATATGGTCACTTGTCAAAAACATATAATACCATGAAGAAATGGTAAATAATTGAATTGCCTCCAATTCAAAAAGACACAGAAGGTGGTTGTTACCTCAAAGTAATGTGAATGGATAAGTTGCGTCAATATCTTTCTGAAACGCAAACTCAAGGCCCCAGTTATGTACTTAGATGTAGCGTGAGTCGTGGATAGCATGAAGCACAACATAATATTCTCGGAGATAAGACGTAGAAAGAGTGGCGCGCGCCTTAAGAAAGCGGCACGGAATAGGAAACCTTGAACTTTAGCCAATCTATTGCTCAAAGCAGTTCTGAAAACCTGTGATTTGTAAAAGTATAAAAGAAGAGAAAAATAATCATATACATTTGCCAGATCTTGGGGAATAACATGAAACAAAAGCATACCACAGTGGCGACTAGTGCGAGAAGATCCCTGGCACCCATTTTTCCCATCTGAGACAAGAGAATAGCAGTGAGAACCTGAAGAGACTTCAGTCCTCCTCCTTTCTTCTTTGCATTCTTATTGTTTCCTGTCCGCTTTCCCAATGCTCCATCATCATCACCACCACGGAGCCTAGAGGAGCTGATCCTTGATTTTAAGTAAACAGCAGCTCCACCGGCAGCCACGATACCAGCAGCAAGCAGTATAGATTTCCTATAGAATTTAACAGAGGACAAAATAATAACGAACACAAAACAAAACAAAACAAAACAAAAAAAAAAAAAGATATCGCAATCCCCCAAGAAGAGATAAAAAAGGATACAAAAGAAGAAGCAAAGCAAAGCAATAGTAATAGTTACCGTCTTGAAGCTACAAGACCCCGACCCCGCTCAGTTAACTGCAGTAGCTGGAGAGAAGGCATGGGTGAAAATTAATTCTCCAAAACACCTGAAACACTGATACCAAAACTCCAAATTAGGTTAAAGAAACAATCCCAAATCATGACATATGTAAAAGCAAATAAAACTTCAGAATCATCAAATCTAATTTTCTCATGGAAGCGAGAAACTCTATACAGAGATGATTTCAAAAAAAAAAAAAGGATTCATTTACTTTTGCTAGTCAACAACAGCTAACGATCGTGGGACCAATTAGCAAATCGATGAGAAATAATACCTCAGCATGAGAGATTCAACCGACGAAAGTAACACAATATTGAATCGAAATCGCTCTTCTTCTTCTTCGTAAGTTTTGCAGTAATCGTAACAGCAACTACTAGCTCGCCCGCCTTCTCGAAAGGAAGATTTTAACCGCAACTGATCGAGAGGAAAAAGAGAGAGCGAGCCGGAACTTGGGAAGATGAGAAGATGATGACGCCTCTATTCACACGTGTGACTCACTCGTGCCCCCTTTTTTTTTTTTTTGCTTTATTTTTTTCCCTCTTTTATTGATTTCTTTGCTTATTCTGCAAAAATATTTTTACTGTGGTGAACCTAAAATAATGACCATTTCCTTTCACATTTAAATTAAAAGCCCCATGGCTTTTTTTTTAAATTGATCCAACATTTGCATCTGATTAAGAAAGTCCATGTGATTATTATTAAGGTAACTGAAAAAGACAAACAATAAAATATGAATTTTAAATTTATTTAAGCATATTTTATTAATATAACTGAAAAGACAAGTAATAAATTAGACAGTTTTATTCGTTTTAGGATATTTCATAAATGCAACTGAAAAAGACAAGCAAAAAATAGGGAGTTTAATTAATGAAGTAAGAACATTTTCAAATAGGTACTTCTCTTTTAATAATATAGATATAACTTAAAATTATTTCATCTTATCAATTAGTTTTTGGTTGACTTAATCGTATATTTTTCTTTCTATTTTGCAGACCAATTTATTTTATTTTGTTCAAAGAAATTGATGGACACATGATAAATTATAATTTGTTAACTAGATTTTGATCCGCGCAAATAATTTTTCCGTTGCAAATTTTATACAAATGTGTAAAATATTTGTAATATCATATTATATATTATTCAACTTTTATTAAAGATTTGGAAACCATATGAAATTTTAAGTTTAAAAGCGTTGTTCATGTTTTTCAAACGGTGACAATAAAAAGATTTTTTGAATAAATTTTATAATCATGTGGAAATATAATTTATGTATTGAACAATTACACTTTAATATTTTAAACCCAAATCTATTGTAGAAAATGTATGCCAAATAATCTATACTATTATTTATGAAGTGATTTTGCTGATTTGTCACATTTCCATGAATTTAGCTAATTTTGCTTATTTGTCATATTATTATTAGTCTTTAGCTTAAATATTTAATTTATTAATTTAAATAATATAAATATTTCGAAATTTTTAATCAATTTATTAATTTAAATAGTATACTATTTCGAAATTTCTAATTGGAATTATAATTATTTTAACTTCTACAAGTTTCTTATTAGTTTTTAGCTTAAATCATTAATTTATTCATTTAAATAATATAAGTATCTCGAAATTTTTAATTGGAACTAAAATTATAATTGCTTTAACTTTCACAAGTGAAGACCAATTATTGTTTTCATGTGATGTAAAATGTTTTAAATTTTATAGTTTCATTTTTCTCATTCATTACATCGGTTATAGTTTTTTTTTCATCTTCCAGGTATAGTGTTTTCTGATTGTCTCAATTGCTTGTGTTATCTTCGTGATATCACTTTCATTCTGATATGAACGTTCTCTTTTCAGTGGTTCAATCATTTTGTGCAGATCTAACAATATTTTTTTTGTCAAACAATATTATTGGTGGAGTTGTTTGCAATAAAGGCTATATGAACAACATCAAAGCTTAATTCTCTTTTTAGCTTTAGATCTTTTTTTTTGGTTCTTGACATCTATATTTATGCACTTTTGATATTTGTTTTCTGTTTAGTTGGACTTTTATGTTTTTATTTCTTTCGTTGAATTTAAAAGACTAGGAAGCAAATCGGTTTTGTTACATGCAGTTTGGAATTATGAATTAGTTATTATAAATTATTTAATGGCAGTTATTTCACTTATGTGTTTTATTACTGTTTAATTTATAAAAAAAATTTATGGTTTGATAATAAGTTTAGAGAGTTGCTTATGTAATCATGTTATGAACATGTGCTTAATGGTTTAATCTCTAAAACGGCTAAAGTATATATATATTTTAATGAATAATTAGATTTATCATTATATAATTAACTATAATAATAATAAAACTATCATTATCTATTTTTTTGTTTATTAAATGTAAACTTATGAAATATTTCGATAACTCAATGTATATATTTATCAAGTAAACCAATGAAATATTATCCTTATCTCAATTTGTTTTTTTTTTAAGTTTTCTTCTAAATTATCATCAAACTTTATTTTTATTTATTTTATTTTTACTTGGATTTGTGTGTTTCAATGTTTTTCGGTAATTTAATACATTTTTTTGGTTCAAAAATACAAAGTAGACTAAGAGAGACCAAAAGTTCACATTCTTCGTTGTCCAAAAAAGAAGTTCACATTCTTATTTTACTTTATTGTGTGTAATATTTGATATGTAATATGCTCTCATGGTTTCATATTTTTATAGCTTTCCTATGTACTAAGAAGACGTAGACCGGGATAAAAATCAAAGAAAACTAAAATGATTAAGAATATAAGAATAAGTTATTGTCATGTTTAAATCATAAGAAATATATTAATAACTATTAGTAAAACGATTATGCTCGCATGTGCGGGTAAAACACCTAGTTTAAATTATATTGGACTGAAAATGGAGTTTAAACCGCATGTTTATTTTCTAAAAAAATTATATTAAGATTTGTTGTTTTAACAAATTTTGTAATTTATTTATTTATGAGATATATAGGTTCCTTCGAGAAATATATTTTGGAATTTTATGATTCTAGTTTTATCTGACCCAATAACTAAGGTGAAAATGAGCCCGAGCATAATTAATTGAAAATGTAATCAAAATCTTTATAGACCTGGTTAGCTTTTAAAAAAAATACATTGGTAAAAGCTTTTTACGGAAGAAAAAATTACATTTAGACATACCTTTTTACTTTCTTTTTACACTCAGACATAATTCTACTATGTAGAGTACTTTGTTTCATAAAAATGTCTTTTCTACCCTCTAACTGAAGCAACTAAAAACACAAGTTAATTATAAATCAATTTATTCTTTTAATAAACCATAATCTGATAATTTGTCTCTTTTTTTTTTCATCTACACTGACGATGAATTTACAGTTGCTGAGGCGGAGATGGAAGCGGTAACAGGGATGGTAGAAAATCATCTTATGGTGGCGGAGATCATGTTACAGAAATGGAACTGACGAAAGTGATAGCACAAGATAGAGATGCGTATGGAGGTGCTGCTCGAGGTGGAGGCAGTCATGGAGGGGGTAGTTTCATGGTGATGGTTCTTACGGACCGGTGAAGAAAGAAGACCCAAAAATGGAAGTAGACCATCAACCAGAGGGTATGGAGGAGGTGGCGATAGAAAAAGTGGCGGTGGAAAAACTTATGGCAAAGGTAAAACTCATGGAAGTGGTTATGGAAATGGCGGTGACGAAGAAGATAGATATGGTATACAACTATACCTGACCACGCTACTCCTGACCACATGTTCTTGGACAGCAACACTTTCCCAAAGTCACACCCCTCCCCCAACCACAAGTTCTCCACCTACACTAACATTAACCACAAATCACCCAATCAAAGTACAAATCCCCATCCACCACCAGACAAGTAGATGTGTATTTGCTTGGATAATATGTGTCTGATTTCTTTTATAAACCTTGTATCTAACGGTTCTAATCCAATCCCACTGTTCAATAAACCTACCTAATTAATGCACTTATTAAATAAATGAGTACAAATTTACATAACAGTACGCACCTGGTCCCTTATAAAGTCAGTAACGCTTCATAAACCACTTTAGCTGTAACGAACTTTTCTACGCCTACCAAAATATAAATATATAACAAGACACTTAAATATTTTTATTAATCTGTTTCTCTTGCCCAATTTACGATTGAGCATTTACCACTTTGGCTATGTAAATACGTTTTACATATATAAAACCATAAATATATAGCCGACTACAACTTAAAATGTTAGTTTATATGTATAAAATGTGGTAGCATATGTATAAAAGTACAAAATATAACACTAATCATGAAAAGCAAATACCAATATATAAAATCGTAAAAATCAAACAGATTATGGGTTTGAATGGTAACCAAGGGAACGAAGAGGAACACTACATTCCTTAAAGTTCCTCAAAAATGTTACCATTCATGAGGAATATTTTTTCCTCTTCATTCCTTCTCATTCCCTTTTTTGTAGAGAATTATAATGTAAATTTGTTTTTTGTTAATTTTGATAAGGAACTCTCATTCCTCATCGTTTCCAAAATTTTATTCCTATTCATTTTTTTCCTAATCATTCTTAATGTTCCTCGATGGTTACCGGTCACACCCTATGTTTCTCTGCTGCAAGAATCAAAAAGTAGCCATATTACTAGTAAAATACCCGGCCTAACTGATATACTTAACCGCTTCATTATTTTCCCCGGTTTTCAAAATATTGCCATAAATGTTTAAAAGTCTGCTCCGTTGAAATCAGAGAGGCTATATATACGACGGTATATAGAAAAATGAAACAAATTAGAATTAGGGTAAATTTATGTCAAGAAGGAAAACTTGGCGAGCAAGTCCCTTCATATGTATTAATGAACATCAGCAATGAACATCCATGAGGGTTTCCTTTATTTACTAAAACTATTCATGTCTCTGATTCTCAACCAGCCCCCGAAGCTATGCTTGCGGAAACCAGTGTTGGTAAGATGCTCTCCTCTTCACCACTCTAATGGTTTCTCATCTGCTTCATTGCCGCAATCACAAACCCTTCCTTTAACCATCTTATGCGCTGATCCTTGTAGACCACATCTCGTAAGACCCATGGTCAGGAGGGATGGTGACATGGATGCTCTTGATTACGAGATGCCTAGTGATTTTATGGAGGTAACGAAAATGATAGGAACATCCAATGGATGGATAACGTCTTTGGTGGACGGCATTGTGCAAATCCGGGAACACCCGGGGAAGAATCCTAGACAGGTGAGAACCATTTTTTTACCTCCTCATGAAACTCTGCCTCTATGCCAAGCCCAAATGGCCACCAACGTGGCAATGTCCTCATCTTCTCCGCTGAAAGAGGAGTGTGCTGTGGCTGTCAAGTTCTTGGGACCTCAACTAAGCATTTGTAAACCGGCTCAAAGCAACGCCGATCGCGAGTGGATCAACATCAGAATCTCAAACCCTTGTTTCTTTTCCTCCCCTGTCATGTATTCGGAGAAAGAGGACATGTTTCGCATTGTCGGATCTGGAGGCCACCTTGTTGGATCATGGGATCTCGGCAGACACAAGTACACACCAAAGATTCAGAGACTTCAATTTCAAAACCTTCCGGAGCTGAGCAAGGCCAAGCGGGAGCTTCTGTACTCGAGCAACACAAGCGAACACTTGGTGGAGTCAAGAACCACCGGTGAAACTTTCATGGTTAAGTGGTACAAAAGGACGGCCAAGACCATCTACGGCATAGAGAGAATGGAAACAAAAGCTTTAATGGTGTTCAAGATTGACGAACAAGGTAACGCTGTTTACACTCAAGATATTGGTGATCTCTGCATTTTCCTCACACGGTCTGAATCTTTCTGTGTCCCTGCTTCCTCTGTTCGCCACATGCGTCCTAATCGCGTCAAACTCATAGATGTCGACGAAATCACTATTATCGATCTGGCTACTCAAAAGTGGAACTGATAAGAACAATTAGTTTGGACTTATGTGTTTTTTTTTCTTCTGAGGCTAGAGTCTTGTCTTTTTCTTTAAAACCTTTCAAATATCCAATCTATTTTTTTTCATATTTATTATCTGTGAGATCGTTACGCATTTTCTGACCAGTTCTTCTTTATATTTATAAACAACATAATATAATGAATGAATTTTTATAGAAAAATGGATATGATAATTTTATATTTCACAGAAAATTATATTCACATATGTGTATAATAACTATTAATATCTAATAAAGTCCATACATGCTTTGTAAATTATTTATAACTATTATAAAAAATATTAAAAGAAATTATTTATCATGGCTTATCAAATCTTCTTATTAGAATCTTATAATTATTTTAAAGATCATATAAATAATTTATAAGATAAAAATAGTAAATTTGGAAATCAGTGCGAAAAATTGAAATAGAAAATATTATTCTTTAATTCAAAAAGAATTAAAAGTGATATGATAATTAATTATAAACATAAATGTGGGATTATCGCACTGTATGACAAAAATATATAAGTTAATCCTTCATTGAATATATGATAGACTATATTCACCTTAACATATAAAAACTTTGAAATTAAAATTATTTTGAAAAACATGAAGGAGACCGAAGAAATTCGACAAATCATATATTGAAAATCAGAAATTAATAAACGCAAAAACAGTAAAGAGAGTAGTGTGATCCTGACAAGCCTCAACTTCAAGTGATTGGATAACGGAGACCAAGGAAGAACCAGGTAAGGTAGTAGCTCCGGTTTCCCTACTTTGAGCCACCCCTAGTGGGATGGAGGCTTGTGTGTCTTTCCAGAGTTGCGATTTCGTTTCAGCTAATTTAAGAGCGTTTCTTCGATCTACATCCATATTACTAAAAAATTTGTTATTTCTTCCCTTTTAAATATACCATAAAATCTATGCAAATTGATGATCTTTCATTTGCAGATATCCCCTCCGATATAGATGATAGATATGTAAAGTGACTGTGTTGGAAAAATGTTTGGATTCATTGCAATTTAGAAACTGAAATAACAATATTAATCAATTATGACATTTATATATTTTAAAGCAATTTAGGAAAAATAACTGGTAGCCACTCAAATAATACGCTACCACCCGACTACACATCTCGACAACAATCATATATTGAAAACCAGATGAATTATATGATTACATGACAACATCCATGAATTATTAGTTTGTTATGTTGCTAACAACATTAACATAATTCCAATAGCCCTAAAATGAAAGGGGAATTGCTAAAATAATCTAAAACTTGATTTTAAATATTAAATTGTACTAAAAATTCAATCAAATGCAAAAGTAACCCAAAACAGTAGTAAAATTGCAACCATCATCTTATGGCCAAACAAAAAACCTTAATCATTTTTACGATTATAAACCAGCAAAGTATTCTTATGTTAGCGATGTATTCTATGAGAAAACTTTTCAAGAAGTCTTCTGTGAAAAGATTTCCAAAGAAAATCTTAAAAGTAATTTTTAATTTTTTGAAAAATTATATAATATATCATATAGTAATATAATGTATTATATACTAGATGAAGAATAAAAGATTAGGCAAATATATAGCAAACTCTTATTTATTTCTCAAATAGTAGATTAGTATATATTCGACACTGCACTGTATCATATATTTATCTGTGTGGCACTGTCATGAGGGTTATCCATGATACAAGAAGAAAAAGCTCTTTTTTTCTTCAATAAGTATATTTGTTACATATTCCTATATTATGATCTTAATTACTCTAAAGAATAGAGAATAAATACTTTAAATGACCCATATAGTTTTTTTTTGAAGGCATGACCCATATACTTACTGCTACCACTATTAATATATCACACTAGCTACAACATTCATACATTTATGATAAATTCCGTCATCCATGTTATAGGTCGTCGTTTAAAACCGACTTTCCTATTTATATTTCTGTTGAATATTTTAACCATTTAAATTTTAATTAGTACTCAAAATTTAATCGTTTAAACACTATTCAATACATTAACATAACACTACGTTCCAGTTAATGACCATCGCATATTACGCTATATTTATTTCCCTAATTAATATAATTCTTTTTTACTTTGAAAAGCTGTAAAAAATATTTATAAGATGTAGAGAGTGTTTGTTTAAAATTAACATAGGAGTTTTCCGAACAAAATTAATGAGATCTGGATAAATTGTAGGTTAATGAAAGAACCCTGTCATCAACTTTTTTGTCCTCTTCACAACATGGTTCACATTTAAAAGCAAGAATATATATATAACATGATTTTTTGTCTGTCCAAAACAGCCCACTGTGTCAGTTTTTTTCAGGGTTTTCAAAAACTTAAAGGAAGGTATTAATGGCTATTTCATGAGATATTTCCTTTTGTATCCCTATAATTCCATCGGTATAAAAAACGAGTTTCAAATATTTAAAGTCTCTAATTGCTAAACATGAAATTCATGAAACATTTATGTGTTTCATAACAACTGAAAAGCTTATATAGTGCCTTTAATGTTGTTAATATTCCCTTCATCATAAAATAACATTACAAATTGTCATGTGATCGTTTAATTTATTATGTGCATGGATGGTCCCATGTGATACGATGTTATATAGGGCACAAGAATTAATATGAGTTAAAATATTATTTTTCCAATAAAATAGTTTCGAAAAGAAAAGGACATATTATCCACATGTGGTACAACCCTATACATGTGTATTGTCACCATATGCATAAAATATAGGTATTCTCTCATAGGGTGTATCATATCAATGTTTATCATTTGGTATCGTTTTTGTTACTTTAAACGCCAGAGTCAATTTATATGCGTAGTGACTGTATCTGTATATTGTGGTTCATTTACCGCACATGACTTATGCGTGTGATTTAAAAATACATCATGCTCGATTGATCGTCCGTCCCATAACATGCTGATTTGAAAGACAACAGAAAATAAAACACATTACTTATCTACGAAAGTACTACCATGCATGACTAAAGATAAAATGACTTATCGGAATTATATGATAATCCACAATTTTGCTGAAACCTATCAAATGATAATTTTTTTGGGCATTTCAACAATTTAATGGGTATCTGTACGTACGATTATATGTACATTTAGATATGCTTGCTATTTACAGATTTGTAGAAACTAAAACATTTTAAAAGATATATAAATAGTTTGTTTAAAGTTTACGTGCAAAAATAGTTTCCCCAAAAAATACAATAGAAACTAGATTAAAGAAATAATCTAAAATATTTTCATCAAGTTTTCTTTTTGTTCACCGGTGAATATAGTAAAAACTTTGATTCGATACAGACCTTTTAAATAAAAAGAAGACTACACTCTGCATTTAGGAAAATGCTTGTTTACTTGCCATCTTCAGATATTTTCTTTTATGCCCCCTATAATCGTAACGATATTAACCTCTTATCATTCTCAGCTTAAACAGCAGCTTAAGCCATTTTATTTTCTTATTGATGTTCAATCAATGATAATAAAACATTATTATAACCTATTGATGTATAGTTTCATAACATCATTTAATGTATTAGTACATTGTACCGTTAAGATGTTGTTTAGGGCACAATATATAGTGATATCGTTTCCAATAAAAGATGTTTTCTAAAAAGAAGAGACAAATTATATATAACTATAGCTGCCACCTCAAAAGGTAATCATCTTTATTCCCATACGGGACCATATACATAGATAAGTATTCTTTCACAGGGATATTAAACTATCAATGCGAAAATGCCTGGTTTTTCTTTATGTAATATCGATTCTTGTTACCTCAATTCCTGAATTGTTACTCAAAATACTAGTTTTTTTAAACACTACTATAGTAGTTACGTTTCCAGTTTTAACTAACATCATCTAGTTTCTTCACTACTAAGACATTTTGGATTTTTTTCAAAAAAAAAGAAAAGAAGACATTTTGGATTATAAAATAACACATTAACGTATGAATATGTATATATACTGTGTTAACATGGGCAGAGCAAAGATGCTTTACTGACACGAGTCTGCCCAGGGACAAATGTCTGTAAATCATGGCACTGATTGTCAACAAAACGTTGATAGATAAAGTTAGATATAGTAATATATATTCATTTGACCAAAAAGTAATATATATTCAAAATTTTATTTTTTATCTCTACAAAAATTTAAAATCGGTTCAGAGAAGTTATAATCGGTCAATCAATCACGTCAGAGATTATGCATGGCTAGCTACAAAATAAATAATACTTCTAAACATTCACCAAACAAGAAATTCACCAGTAAGGAAACTTTTGTGTTCCTACTTCCTAATCTGATCATTATATTTTAAAAAGCCAAACAAAAGTATATCCCTTGAATTCTATCAGTATAAAACCGGGTCTTTCATATATTAAAAGTTTCTAATTGCTAAACAAGTTCATAAAGATATATAGCATATATATGTTTCGTAAAACTGAGCAGCGAGGAGCTCATATTATTTCTAAACACACTACTAAATGGCTCAAACCATTTATTTTTGTTAATATTTGTCCCATTCGATGTTGTTTAGGGTACAAGAGCTGCTGTGTTTTTTTTGGTGCACACACGAACTACTGTGTTAGAAAAAACTTTTTGTCCAATAAAACGATTCGGAAAAGAAAAGGACAAATTTATCCACATATGGCACACCATATAATGCATACTGTCACCATTTATATAAGTATGCACTCATGAGGAGCATCATATCGATGACTGACCATTTTACCGTCGACAATTTTGTTACTTAAATTTTTGAATCAGTTTTATATGCATGAGTATATACTTATATATTATGGTTTACTTACTGCATATGATTTAGGTGTGTGATTTAAAATACAGGTTGTAACTACTCACCAGCTCAAAAGATTGTCATTTTTGTCCCTGTATTTACATATATTCTGGGAGTATTAATGTCATGTTTTTCATTCGAGTATCGATTCTTGTTAGTTGTTTTATACTTTAAATTCCTGAAGTATTACTCAAAAGTCAAAACTAATGCTAACTACATATCCAAATTTAGATAACGTGTTTTTTTTTTGATGTTGCTCAAAAAAAGATAATCCAGAATGTCTTAGCAGTGAAAAAAATAGATATCCAAATTTAGATAACGTTTTTTTTTTAATGTTGCTAAAAAAGATAACTTTTTCACTGGTAAGACATTTTGGATTACATATAATAGACACAGATATATATATATATATATATATAACTTTATCAAGTAAGTCCATCTACACGAGCAAAGACATTATGCATTACTAGCTGAGTTTCCACACGGAAATGTGTCTGCCCGGGGCCGAGTGTAACACATGGCATGATGTATGGATATTATAGAGTTCTAAACAGTGACATCTTAAGTGTTACAAAAAAAAAACAGTGACATTTAAATTTTATTTATTTTTAATATCATTACAAAACTCTTAAAATGTAAGAAGTTATAGATGGTCAAGCAATCATGTCAGATTATGTATGGTCTCTTCTTTTATGTTATTAAAGTAAAAACAAATTATATTTCCAGAACATTCACCAAAACGGAAATTTACATGCTAGAAAACTTTACGTTCCTACTTTCTGGTTTGGTCATATTAATATATTTTTTTTTTTTTGAGAAAAAGTCATATTAACTCTACGAGCCAAAAAGTATCACTTATCGTCTATAATTCTTTTTTTACTGTTGATAAAAGCCAAGGTGAAAAAATCTAATTTTACCTATGAGGTCAAATATCACTTATCGTCTATAATTCATACATTTTCATTAGGTCTGCTTTTTCTCTCTCTCACTCTCATACTCTCTCCCACACACACCTCTCAAGATGAATTCATCTTTGAGTTTGTTGAATCATTTTCCGTTTCCCATTTCCACAAAGCCACTAACCGTTTCGTTTCGTTCAAAGAGGTCTAGCCTCCGTGTTGGCATAACAAAACGTGAGAGGAGGCTGTTTAAGAGAAAAAGAGATGAAGTGGAGAGTTTCATTGAGAAAACGGTTGCTAACCTCTCAAAGGAAGACAAAAAGCAAGAAATCAGCGCTTGGATTAACAAGAATCTGCAGGGTAAGGAGAAGAAGAAGCAAGAAACAATCGAGTTTGGTGACATATTAGGAAGCTCAAAGTTTGATCTCACGCTGTTCATGCTAACTGCCATTGGAGTGAAGATACCCGAAGAAATGGAGTTAACGAAGGAAGTGAAGAATCCGGCACCGGCTAGGAAAGACCGCATGGAAAAGAAGAAGGAGGAAGCGACAGCCTTTAAAGAGTACTATACGAAGATTGCAGATGCTCAGAAGCTCAAAGACGATGAGGAAGCCGAGAAATTTTATGAAGAAGAAAAGGCAAGGCTCAATGCAGAATCGGCGAGTAAACACCCGGTGGAGGAGAGAAAGGCGGAACATACAAAGAGTGAAGACTATGAAGACCTTGCCGATGATGCTGAGAAACTCAAAGAAGATGAAGAAGAAGCAAGATTGCTTATTGCAGCAGTTGTGTTGTTCATGGGATTGAAGAAGCTTGGTCTTTAAGCATCGGTTTAATGGGTTATCTTTGTTTAAGCATCGGCTTAGTGGGTTATCTTTGTTAAGTGTTTTCTCTTTTCTTTGTTAGGAATTTGCTTTTAATTAAGTTCTAAGTATCGTTCGGTTAGTTGTTCAATGTCAGGAATGTTTATGAATTATCGGTTTGGTTTTTAATTAAGTTGGATGTTTTCTTTCCTTTTTTTTTTGTAAGAAGTTGGATGTTTTCTTTCAAGTACTTTCTCTGTTTGTTTTTTTTTTTGGTTAAGGTTTAAACTATAAACTAACTGTTCCATTTATCATTTGGTAACTTGCTTTAAACCTTATATTAGCTAAAACGAAGCCAAACCTTTTCTTGGTTCACCTTAGATCCATTTTTTTTTTGGAAATTGGTGACCCATAATTTAAATCCAATAACCTTAAACATTAATCTCAAGAAAAAGTTACAAACTTCGAATATTAAAATCAGTTACATTAATTATGGATTCAAAAGTGGTCCAAGTTGTTTATTTTTAGTTGACGATGAAGAATGAGGAATCATAAGACGGTAGACGAATGAAAGAGCAGTAGAGAGGGTGACGCATACGGCCAGCCACCGGCGTCTAGATCCATGGATTCTGGTGTTTGTCACAATGTTCGTGTCTGCAGGGAATTAAGCGGCTAGAGCGAACGTGAATCTAAACTCACTATGTAGACAGTATTAGACTTTTGGATGAGGGTTTTAATATTGGCAGTTCATATAGAAGAAAAGTGGCTTATGTAACTCCTAATAGAATATTATATGATAGTCTTGCAACACGCACAAGAGGCAATGATTCATTATACAAATTGAGGTGATATTCCTTCTCGTCACTCTTTGCTGTTACAGGAAGCTCTGGACATTGTTCACGTTTGTAAAGAAGATCAAGAAAGCATTTCCATAAATTCCATCTATTTGGCCTTACAAAACTTACCAAAAGATTTAATAAAACATATCATCACCGTTTAATCTGACCACAACCCATAATAGAAGAAGTCAAATTAGCTAGGTTACCTCGATTTGGAAACTGAGAGCAGAGAGAGACGTCAAGCTACCGATTCGAAGCCGGTAAGTCTTCCCAGGGATCACTGTGAGGACAAAACGTGAACAATCAGCGTTTGAAGCGTTACAGGCTTCAGCTTCCGAGCGCTGAGGAGTCACCAGGAGTCTGTACTAAAGAAGATAAATAAATTGTTATTTCAGTGGAACATTTTCCAGCGAACACTTGATCTAAGAAATACTATATAACAAAGATCGAGATTCTTGTTTTTGTTATTACTAATGCATGTATACAGTGCCGGCTCTATACGAGTGTCGAAGGTGCAACAGCACCGGATCCACCAATTTCAAGGGCCCATAGTATATAGATTTACGTTTATTAACCTTCAATATATATGGACCTGTTATAATTAAAAAGGCCCAATTGTTTGTTAAATAACAACACGTGACCCACCAAACCAATAACATAATTACGCAGTAAAACTTCTATAAATTAATAATGTTGGAACTTTGAAATTTTATTAATTTATAGAGATATTAATTTACAAAACTTTCTTTATTTTGATTTTTAATTTTAATATATATTTATTCTAAGATAAGAAAAATATTTTATTTTAGTGTATAGACATTAATTGTTATTTTTTAAATTTGACATTTATATTAGTTTTATTATATTACTTGTTGTATATAATATATATTGCATAGAACTTCAATGTGGTTTTAGATATAATATTACTACATCTCATCAAAAATATATGAAGTGTTAAGAAAATATAAAAATGATTTCATTGTGAATATAAAACAAACAATATAATAATAGATGCTTATTTATATAAATTATGTATACATATAAATTATTAATTTATAATTTTAATGAGACCATATATTTTACATAGAATTTTCTATAAAAAAATATTATCTTATTATTTTATCGATTTGTGACAAATTTTGAACCGGTCCAAATTGGGACCGGAAAAATTTATTAATTTATAGAGATTATTAATTTATCGAGTATTAATTTATAGAGGTTCTAATGTATATAATTAGAAAAAACTGGTCTGGGGTCTTTCTTCTCGTCTCAGCCGTCGGTAAAGATGGAGAATCTCAATTTTCAAGATCTGAAGGTAACTAAAAATCCATTGAACAAAGCTTTTATCTTTTATCCTAATTTGATTAGCCGTTTGAAAATACTTAATTTTCTTTTGTAGTATCAATCTGTATTATCTCCTTCTATTTTTCTCTCCTTTTGTTTCAAGTTCTTTGTATTCCGACAAAAAAAAAAAAAAAAATTCAGGGCATTGGAGTTGTCATCATTTTCTTATTTCCTCCGTCTTCATACCAGTCCAGGTTTCCATCTTCATACCAGTCCAGGTTCTATTGTTTTATTCTTTAATTAGTAAATATTAGATTAATAGAATTGTTAATTTAAATATGGATCAATCTGGTCATGCTAAAAGACAAAAAAAAAACATTTAGAAAATTTCATTAGATCACAAAAAGGATCTATGGATAAATTTGTTGTGAAAGAAACACATGAAAAAAAAATGATGAAATTAATATTGGTGATTCTTGTAATGTTAATATTGGTGAATCTAGTTCTCATGAAAAATTCAATAATATAGATAATACACAAGTATTGAATTCTTCTAAAATCCTTGAAAAAGAAAATGTTGGTGCTGCTAGTTTTCTTGATATATATGATCCAAGAAATTGGAACATGCTTGACGAAAAAAATGAAAGAAATATTAGCAGTAGATGAACCAAAAAGAGATTTGTCAATTGTAAAAGGTCCTAAAAACAAGGTTCATAGAAGATTTGTTTCATCTTGCTACACTAGAGAATTGCCTAATGGAGAAACAAGTGATAGAAAATTGCTAGTTTATTCTAAAGAATTAGATAAAGTTTTTTTGTTTTTGTTGTAAAATTTAAAAAAAGGTATTAAAAAAAGTCAGCTAGCAAAAGATGGTCTTTCGGATTGGTCTCATTTACTTCTTAGATTAAAGGAGCATGAAAAAAGTAAAGAACATATGCCTAACATGAGTGCTTGTATTGAATTAACACATAGATTAAAAAAATGAAACTATTGATAAAGTTTCTCAAGAACAATTTAAGAAAGAAAAAGAATATTGGAAAAATGTATTAATAAAGATTATTACTATTGTGAAATATCTTGCTAAGCATAATTTGACATTTCGTGGAACACATGAAAAGTTATATGAAAATAATAATGGTAGTTTTTTAGGATTAATAGATATGTTAACAAAATCTGATAGTGTTATAAAAGAACATGTTTATCGAATTACAAGTGGTAGTATTCATCATCATTATCTTGGTCTTAATATTCAAAATGAATTAATTCTTTTGTTTTCTTCAAAAATTAAATTAAAAATCATTACAAGGATAAAAGATGCAAAATATTTTCCAGTAATTTTGGATTGTACTCCTGATGCTAGCCATCAAGAGCAAATGACATTAATTCTAAGGTGCAATCATTTTTCCTCAAATTTTTATAAAGTAGAAGAGTATTTTGTAGAATTTTTATAAGTAGATAACACAACAGGAGTTTTTGAAGTGTTAAAAGATGTATTAAAGTCTTTAGATCTTGATTTAGATAGTGTGAGAGGTCATGGTTATGACAATGGATCAAATATGAAAGGACATAAATAAGGTGTACAAAAAAGATTTTTGGATATAAATTCTAGGGCTTTTTATACACCTTGTGCTTGTCGTAGTTTAAATTTGATCTTGTGTGATATTGCACATAATTATGTGAAGGTTTTTTTTGGTGTGGTGCATCGTTTGTATTCTTTGTTTGCTAATTCTGTAAAAAGATGGGATATTTTGAAAGCTAATATATATATATATTATATACTTTATACATAATGATAGGTCATGTGAAGTAGAAGACACTTGTCCGCGTTGTTTGTGTAAGAAAATTCGACAAATGGATCATATTTTCAAAGTCTTCATTGATTTTTCTTTGTTCTTTTCTCTATTGACATCAAAACATCTGTTAAAATTTTACACATTTCAAACCAGCGTAAATTCAGGTTACATAATAAATCAAAACTTATCTGACCCCAAGATAAAATGATATATTAATTTCTAGTTGGCAGGTTGGTCCATTGCATGTCATGTGATTAAAGATAAACCACTTGCCTTTTTAGAGAAACATTAGAGGAAAAACGCGTAATACTTTTCTATGATTTGGCGGTAATTCTAATAATACATCGACTTTTCTCAGCAAAATAAATAGAATAGAATATCATATGTACCTCATCAACTTCTCAAGTCATAAAATTCGAGTGTGTTTGATGTTTCTACACGGCTTTCAACTTTTGCTTTAGCAATCCCATAATAGTTATACTCTTAATATTAAGTTTCATAAAATTGGAGCAGCTAACTAAATTGGGACAATTTATGAATATATTAATCCTCAATCTATTCTAAACGACTATTAATCTCCGATCAGATTTGTTAAGAATGTGTTTTTTATCCCACTAAAACATATTTTCACGGTTGTGTTTTCGAAAACCTCTGATTGTGTTAGCTTTAAAGTTAAAGACTATTAATAAAAAGTGCATCCTTGGTGGATCGAATCACTAAAGCGATAACATACATGATTTGTGAAATTTGCTAGGTGTACATAATTCCAAATAATTATTAACAATAAAAGATAAAATTTGAATGGTTTTGGTCCAATTGAAGCTTATAAGGGTTAAGGACTCAAGAAAATCGTTTCAACCAGTTACAAGCATTAATTGATTAGCTTGCTTATGGTTACTATTTTAAAAATATAAGCGAAATCAATGATGCACCATGGTATTAAGTATCATTTGTTAACTATCACCATTCAACTACCTGGTAAATAAAAAAAGTCTCTCGTTTCATTGTACGATGAAAAGTTTACGCCAACAAAAAAAAAGATCCTTAGTAAGCAGACCTCCTAGATCTCTTGGTGCACAAAAAAGGTCTCTTAATATAATATACTCATCTATTTCAAAATGATGCAAAATTTAAATCTTTGTATATATTAATATAATATATTAAATTGTAGTTATAAATACATAACTTTTTGAGATTATATATTTTCCACAATTCTAAACTAATCCCCCCTCAATTTTTAATATATGTCGTTTTACGATTATGCACATAGATTAAAAAATAATTATTTTTTACATTTTTAAAAAAATATTATTAATTATTTATCTAACCACAACTCAACCAATAATAAAATAAAATGTACATTATCTTTGGACATATTAATGACAACATAATTTATTCTATTTGCTATCATGATCATTCTAAATATATTAAATATTTCTTATAAACTTTGAAAAGTTAAAAAATTAAGAGAAATGTTTTATCTTGTTTTATAATAGCTATATTGATTAAGAGAAACTTAGTGATCATAAGTTAGTAAATAATACATATTATCTCTAACGATTTTAATGACATGATAGTAAATTTTATTTGTTATCACAAATTCGTACATAAATTTTCATGATCATTCTAGTTATATAAAATATATGTTCTAAACTTTGAAATGCATTATTGATCATTCTAGTTACATAAAATATATGTTCTAAACTTTAAACTTTAAAAGACTAGGAAGCAAATCGGTTTTGTTACATGCAGTTTGGAATTATGAATTAGTTATTCTAAATTATTTAATGGCAGTTATTTCACTTATATATTTTATTACTGTTTAATTTATAAGAAAACTTATGTTTTGATATTAAGTTTAGAGAGTTGCTTATGTAATCATGTTATGAACATGTTTGGTTTAATCTCTAAAACGGCTAAAATAGATATATTTTAATGAATAATTAGATTTATCATTATATAATTAACTATAATAATAATAAAACTATCATTATCTATTTTTTGTCTATTAAATGTAAAATTATGAAATATTTCGATAACTCAATGTATATATTTATCAAGTAAACCAATGAAATATTATCATTATCTCAATTTGTTTTTTTTTTTAAGTTTTCTTCTAAATCATCTTCGAACTTTATTTTTATTTAATTTTTATTTATTTTTTTTACTTGGATTTGTGTGTTTCAATGTTTTTCGGTAATTTAATACATTTTCCTGGTTCAAAAATACAAAGTAGATTAAGAGAGACCAAAAGTTCACATTCTTCGTTGTCCAAAAAAGAAGTTCACATTCTTATTTTACTTTATTGTGTGTAATATTTGATATGTAATATGCTCTCATGGTTTCATATTTTTATAGCTTTCCTATGTACTAAGAAGACGTAGACCGGGATAAAAATCAAAGAAAACTAAAATGATTAAGAATATAAGAATAAGTTATTGTCATGTTTAAATCATAAGAAATATATTAATAACTATTAGTAAAATGATTATGCTTGCATGTGCGGGTAAAACACCTAGTTTAAATTATATTGGACTGAAAATGGAGTTTAAACCGCATGTTTATTTTCTAAAAAAATTATATTAAGATTTGTTGTTTTAACAAATTTTGTAATTTATTTATTTATGAGATATATAGGTTCCTTCGAGAAATATATTTTGGAATTTTATGATTCTAGTTTTATCTGACCCAATAACTAAGGTGAAAATGAGCCCGAGCATAATTAATTGAAAATGTAATCAAAATCTTTATAGACCTGGTTAACTTTTTAAAAAAATACATTGGTAAAAGCTTTTTACGGAAGAAAAAATTACATTTAGACATACTTTTTTACTTTCTTTTTACACTCAGACATAATTCTACCATGTATAGTACTTTGTTTCATAAAAATGTCTTTTCTACCCTCTAACTGAAGCAACTAAAAACACAAGTTAATTATAAATCAATTTATTCTTTTAATAAACCATAATCTGATAATTTGTCTCTTTTTTTTTTCATCTACACTGACGATGAATTTACAGTTGCTGAGGCGGAGATGGAAGCGGTAACAGAGATGGTAGAAAATCATCTTATGGTGGCGGAGATCATGTTACGGAAATGGAACTGACGAAAGTGATAGCACAAGATAGAGATGCGTATGGAGGTGCTGCTCGAGGTGGAGGCAGTCATGGAGGAGGTAGTTTCATGGTGATGGTGCTTACGGACCGGTGAAGAAAGAAGACCCAAAAGTGGAAGTAGACCATCAACCAGAGGGTATGGAGGAGGTGGCGATAGAAAAAGTGGCGGTGGAGAAACTTATGGCAAAGGTAAAACTCATGGAAGTGGTTATGGAAGTGGCGGTGACGAAGAAGATAGATATGGTATACAACTATACTTGACCACGCTACTCCTGACCACATGTTCTTGGACAGCAACACTTCCCCAAAGTCACACTCCTCCCCCAACCACAAGTTCTCCACCTACACTAACATTAACCACAAATCACCCAATCAAAGTATAAATCCCCACCCACCACCAGACAAGTAGATGTGTATTTGCTTCGATAATATGTCTGATTTTTTTTATAAACCTTGAATCTAACGGTTCTAATCCAATCCCACTGTTCAATAAACCTACCTAATTAATGCACTTATTAAATAAATAAGTACAAATTTACATAACAGTACGCACCTGGTCTCTTATAAAGTCAGTAACGCTGCATAAACCACTTTAGCTGTAATGAACCTTTCTACGCTTACGAAACTATAAATATATAACAAGACACTTAAATATTTTTATTAATCTATTTCTCTTGCCCAATTTACGATTGGGCATTTACCACTTTGGCTATGTATGTAAGTCAAAGAACACGTTTTTTGTGTTGGCCGGTGATGGACGGTGAAGTTGGACGGTGAAAGAGGTGTTTGTCAACAATTACGTCCACCTACTCCCCAAGCTTCTTCTATAAATACTCAACGTAAGATGAAGAGAAAAATCATCCCAAACAAGAAAAAACAGAGAGAGAACGAGAGAAGAAGAAGGAGAAAAAAAAAAAAAAAAAAAAAAAAATT
>NC_027754.1:47828102-47832403 GCF_000695525.1 Brassica oleracea var. oleracea
CCGAAGCTATGCTTGCGGAAACCAGTGTTGGTAAGATGCTCTCCTCTTCATCACTCTAATGCTTCATTGCCGCAATCACAAACCCTTCCTTTAACCATCTTCTGCGCTGATCCTTGTAGACCACATCTCGTAAGAGCCATGGTCAGGAGGGGTGGTGACATGGATGCTCTTGATTACGAGAGGCCTAGTAATTTTATGGAGGTAACGAAAATGATAGGAACATCCAATGGATGGATAACGTCTTTGGTGGACGGCATTGTGCAAATCCGGGAACACCCGGGGAAGAATCCTAGACAGGTGAGAACCATTTTTTTACCTCCTCATGAAACTCTGCCTCTATGCCAAGCCCAAATGGCCACCAACGTGGCAATGTCCTCATCTTCTCCGTTGAAAGAGGAGTGTGCTGTGGCTGTCAAGTTCTTGGGACCTCAACTAAGCATTTGTAAACCGGCTCAAAGCAACGCCGATCGCGAGTGGATCAACATCAGAATCTCAAACCCTTGTTTCTTTTCCTCCCCTGTCATGTATTCGGAGAAAGAGGACATGTTTCGCATTGTCGGATCTGGAGGCCACCTTGTTGGATCATGGGATCTCGGCAGACACAAGTACACACCAAAGATTCAGAGACTTCAATTTCAAAACCTTCCGGAGCTGAGCAAGGCCAAGCGGGAGCTTCTGTACTCGAGCAACACAAGCGAACACTTGGTGGAGTCAAGAACCACCGGTGAAACTTTCATGGTTAAGTGGTACAAAAGGACGGCCAAGACCATCTACGGCATAGAGAGAATGGAAACAAAAGCTTTAATGGTGTTCAAGATAGACGGAGAAGGTAACGCTGTTTACACTCAAGATATTGGTGATCTCTGCATTTTCCTCACAAGGTCTGAATCTTTCTGTCTCCCTGCTTCCTCTGTTCGCCACATGCGTCCTAATCGCGTCAAACTCATGGATGTCGACGAAATCACTATTATCGATCTGGCTACTCAAAAGTGGAACTGATAAGAACAATTAGTTTGGACTTGTGTGTTTTTTTTTTCTGAGGCTAGAGTCTTGTCTTTTTCTTTAAAACCTTTCAAATATCCAATCTATTTTTTTTCATATTTATTATCTGTGAGATCGTTACGCATATGCTCCTGGACAAACCTTCCTATCATCTATCACTAAAATATCAATTTGGTTATGTTTAAGCTATATTCTGTGTGTTCTTTGTGTTGTGACTTTATATAATGGAAAGCTATCTATGCATTGTGCTTTGATCCAAGTGGCATTGCCGCATTGCTTTAGAATATTCCCAAGCAAGAGTCTCTCTACAAGTAGTGACGCGACCACAACTACATTTGTGCATATGTTCAGGTTTTATCGTTGTTTCAATATAGCGGAATATAAACAACATAATGGTTTAGATAATAAATAAAAATTCAAAAAAAATAATTGACATAGTAATACAAAAACTAAGGGATGTATTCAATCTAGAAATAAGATTTATTTATATAAAATCTTAAATTCATTGTTATGTAAACATGATGTTGTTTTAAAGAAAAAAAAATCTGGTATCATTAAAGAAAATTATAAATATATATTAACAGAAAAGCCACGTCATTGATTTTTTTCTCACGTTCTAATCATTAGTGAAGTCTTAAAAAAATTGTTAACTAATTTGATAATTCGATGACTTTTAATTTTATGTATTTTAATTTGATCAAAAATAAAATATAAGTTTAGAACCAATTAATATTATTTGTCAAATAATACAAATAATAAGTTATAGTAACTAACCGTTGAAATTATAGAAAATTTAACAATTTCTGACCAATTCTTCTTTATATTTATAAACAACATAATATAGTGAATGAATTTTTATAGAAAAATGGATATGATAATTTTATATTTTACATAAAATTATATTCATATATGTGTATAATAACTATTAATATCTAATAAAGTCCATACATGCTCACTACAAGAAAACACAGTTTTAGCAAGGAAATTTAACGAGGAAAACTATTCCTCGTGAAATTACGATGACTTAACGATGAAATTGCGAGGAAATAAAATTTCCTCGTAAAGGCCTTGTAAAATACCGAGTAAAGCTTTTCCTCGTAAAATCGTCGTAAGTCGACGTGGTTTTTCCGAGAAAAATGTGTTTCGTCGCAAATTCGTCGTAATTTTAGCATGATTTTTACGAGGAAATAACTTACGAGGAAAGAACGAGAAATCCACCAACTTAACACGTTTTTTTTGCCACCAACCTAATTTTTCGTCGTAAATTCCTAGCAAAATTCAACTACCAGATTCGAAAATTTTCTATAAATATGGAGGTTTGAACATAATTTTAAGCACACCAACAAGAAAAAAAAACGTGAAAAAAATGTCGGGCTTGGGAAATATTTTCGAGTTGCGGAGGTGGATGTATATGCATAGAGATGCTAACGGGAGAGTGACGAAAGAATATCTTGCTGGGTTGGAGCGTTTTATGCATCAAGCAGATTCTACACCGCTCGCCCAAGAAAGCGGTAAAATATTCTGTCCTTGTAGGAAATGTAACAATTCAAAGTTGGCAAATCGTGAAAATGTTTGGAAGCATTTAGTAAATAGAGGTTTCACGCCAAATTATTATATCTGGTTTCAACATGGAGAAGGTTATAGTTATGATCAGAATGAAGCTAGTAGTAGTAATAGCAACTTTCAAGAAGAACCGGTTGATCATCAATTGCATAATGCACATAGTTACCATCAGGAGGATCAGCCGATGGTAGATTATGATAGGGTTCATGATATGGTAACTGATGCATTCGTAGCTCATGATGATGAAGATGAAGAACCTAACATAGATTCAAAAAAGTTTTATGAAATGTTAGATGCGGCAAATCAACCACTTTACAGTGGTTGTAGAGAAGGTCTCTCTAAATTGTCATTGGCTGCTAGAATGATGAATATTAAAACTGATCACAATCTACCTGAAAGTTGCATGAACGAATGGGCAGATTTATTTAAAGAGTATTTGCCGGAAGACAATGAGTCTGCTGATTCTTATTATGAGATTCAGAAACTGGTTTATAGTCTTGGGTTGCCTTCGGAGATGATAGATGTTTGCATCGACAACTGCATGATCTACTGGGGAGATGATGAGAAGTTGGAAGAATGTCGATTCTGCAAGAAACCACGATTCAAGCCGCAAGGAAGGGGACGTAATAGGGTACCGTACCAAAGGATGTGGTACCTACCAATTACAGATAGATTGAAAAGATTGTACCAATCGGAGCAGACTGCTGGAAAGATGAGGTGGCATGCCGAGCATACTCAGACGGATGGTGAGATGACTCATCCATCAGATGCAAGAGCCTGGAAAAATTTTAACAAAGTACATCCGAATTTCGCTAGCAATAGCCGGAATGTGTACCTCGGATTATGCACAGATGGATTTAGTCCATTTGGAATGTCAGGGAGACAATATTCATTGTGGCCTGTCTTTCTTACGCCATACAACCTGCCACCGGAGATGTGCATGCAACGGGAGTTTTTATTCTTGACCATATTAATACCCGGTCCGAAGCATCCAAAAAGGTCACTTGATGTTTTCCTACAACCACTGATAAAAGAGTTGAAAGATTTGTGGTCAACAGGGGTGAGGACGTATGACTGCTCAACGAAGAAGAATTTTACGATGCGAGCTATGCTTTTGTGGACCATAAGTGACTTTCCTGCCTATGGGATGTTGTCTGGATGGACTACACATGGGAGATTAGCTTGTCCATATTGTAATGGAACGACAGATGCATTTCAACTGAAGAATGGTAGAAAGACAAGTTGGTTCGATTGTCACCGTCGATTTCTTCCAGTTGGCCATCCGTACCGAAGAAACAAGAATTTGTTTAGGCACAAAAAGGTTGTGAGAGACACTCCTCCTCCATATCTAACTGGAGAACAAATTGAAGCGCAAATCGACTACTACGGAGCTAACGAAACAGTTCGCTGGGGTGGTAATTGGCATGTCCCTCGTAATATGCCTGATTCTTACGGTGTTCATCACAACTGGCACAAGAAGAGTATATTTTGGGAGTTACCATATTGGAAGGATCTCCTTCTGCGCCACAACCTTGATGTGATGCATATAGAGAAGAATTTCTTTGAGAACATCATGAATACAATATTGAATGTCCCAGGGAAGACAAAAGACAACATAAAATCGAGGTTGGACTTGCCGGATATTTGCTCAAGAAGCGAGTTACATATTAAAAGCAATGGGCAAGTTCCCGTTCCGATATTCAAATTGTCTTCAGAAAAAAATCGGTGTTGTTCAA
>NC_027754.1:47836342-47885118 GCF_000695525.1 Brassica oleracea var. oleracea
CTTTTCGTGTTCCTTACGTTTTTATTACGACGAATTTGTTTAGAGGTTTTTGCGGGTCTTTTACGACGAATCCTTTACGAGTTTTTTACGAGGAAAAACAACGACCGCATTACGTGGAAACCCCACGTGGTCTTTACGACGAAAGCTTAATTCTTCTTTACGAGGAATATTTAACCTCGCTAATTAACGACGAAATGGCGACGAATATTCTCTTACGACAATCATATAACGACGAAACGCCTTTCATCGCCATTTCCTCGTAACTCTTCTTTTCCGAGGAAATAACGACGATTTTGGCCGTCGTTAAATTTGTGTTTTCTTGTAGTGCGCTTTGTAAATTATTTATAAATATTACAAAAAATAGTAAAAGAAATTATTTATCATGGCTTATCAAATATTCTTATTAGAATCTAATAATTATTTTAAAGATCATATAAATTATTTATAAGATAAAAATAGAAAATTTGGAGATCAGTGCGAAAATTTGAAAAAAAAATAATATTCTTTAATTCAAAAAGAATTAAAAGTGATATGATAATTAATTATAAACATAAATGTGTGATTATCGCATTGTATAACAAAAATATATAAGTTAATCCTTCATTGAATATATGATAGATTATATTCACTTTAACATATAAAAACTTTGAAACTAAAATTATTTTGAAGAACATGAAGGAGACCGAAGAAATTCGACGAATCATATTGAAAATCAGAAATTAATAAACGCAAAAACAGCAAAGAGAGTAGTGTGATCCTAACAAGCCTCAACTTCAAGTGATTGGATAATGGAGACCAAGGAAGAACCAGGTAAGGTAGTAGCTCCGGTTTCCCTACTTTGAGCCACCCCTGGGGGGATGGAGGCTTGTGTGTCTTTCCAGAGTTGCGATTTCGTTTCAGCTAATTTAAGAGCGTTCCTTCGATATACATCCATATTACTAAAAATTTTATTATTTCTTTCCTTTTAAATATACCATAAAATCCATGCAAATTGATGATCTTTCATTTGCGGATAGACCCTCCTATATAGATGATCCATATCTGCGTAAAGTGACTGTGTTGGAAAAATGTTTGGATTCATTGCAATTTAGGAACTGAAATAACAATACTAATCAATTATGACATTTATATATTTTAAAGCAATTTAGGAAAAATGACTGGTACCACTCAAATAATACGCTACCACCCGACTACACATCTCGACAACAATAATATATTGAAAACCAGATGAATTATATGATTACATGACAACATCCATGAATTATTAGTTTGTTATGTTGCTAACAACATCAACATAATTCCAATAGCCATAAAATTAAAGGAGAATTGCCAAAATAACTTAAAACTTGATTTTAAATACCAATTGTACTAGAAATTTAATCAAATGCAAAAGTAACCCGTAGTAAAATTACAACCATCTTCTTATGGCCAAACAAAAAACCTTAATCATTTTTACCATTATAAATCAGCAAAGTATTCTCATGTTAGTGAAGTATTCTATAAGAAAACTTTTCAAGAAGTCTTCTACGAAAAGATTTCCAAAGAAAATCTTGAAAATAATTTTTAAATTTTTGAAAAATTATATAATATATCATATAGTAATATAATGTATTATATACTAGATGAAGAATAAAAGATTAGGCAAATATATAGCAAACTCTTATTTATTGCTCAAATAGTAGATTAGTATGTATTCGACACTGCACTGTATCATATATTTAACTGTGTGGCACTGTCATGTGGTGGGTCATCCATGATACAAGAAGAAAAAGCTCTTTTTTTCTTCAATAAGTATATTTGTTACATATTCCTATATTATGATCTTAATTACTCTAAAGAATGCGGAATAATAAATACTTTAAATGACCCATATAGTTCTTTTTTGAAGGCATGATCCATATACTTACTGCTACAACTATTAATATATCACACTAGCTACATTAACATTCATACATTTATGATAAACTAGGGTCGGCCCGCGCTACGCACATGAGGGTCGGTCCGCGCTACGCGCGGAATATGCTCTTCATGTGTCGACTTATGTTTTATAAATTATAATCGTATGTGTATTGTATAAGAAAGTAGTAGAGAATTACATTATAGTGTCTGTGTTTTTTTAGGATATTTTTGTTTTCTTTTGTTTTTTTTATATTTAGATTGTTTTAGTGTAAGTTTTATGGTTTTTATAAGGATGAAATCATAATTTGTATGATTAATATATAATTCAATTATCGAGTCTATGAATAATTTGGTCCTTAGACCAATCACCCTAGCATGAATCTTGGTCCTTAGACCAATCACCCTAGCATGAATCTTGGTCCTTAGACCAATCACCCTAGCATGAATCTTGGTCCTTAGACCAATCACCCTAGCATGAATCTTGGTCCTTAGACCAATCACCCTAGCATGAATCTTGGTCCTTGCTTAGAGAAGAATAGGTACTAATAATAATATTTTTATTTTGCTTTTGCACAGAAATTTATTTAAGGGTTTTTTATAACTGTTATGTATTTCCAAATAAAAAGAACGTTATTAGGATGGACATTTCGGTTTAACTATGAGTTTGGTTCGGTTTGGTTTATTTAAGTCTAAGAAAAATTTATCCAAAGTTAATCTATATTAGTTTGATTTGGTTTATGTTCGGTTTGGTTCTATTTGGTTTGTGTTCGGTTTGGTTTTATTGCAGTTTGGTTTGTGTTCGGTTCAGTTTAATTTGGTTTTATTTATGTTTATCAGTTTGTTCGATTTTTTAGTTTTCTTTAAGTTAAATTAGAAAATATATGTATTCAACACAAACAAATCATCATTTTACATTAAATCGTTATTTTCTTTACATTTATACATAAAACCAAACATCACAATAAAAATGTAGAAGACGTAATCCAATATCATAAATAATTATTCAGTTCTGATATTAATGTTTGAGATTCATACTTTTTATTATTTTTAGTTGTTTTTATTCTATTCATTTAGAAGTAAAATGTATAAATTATATATAGTTGTTTAGGTTAAATAGTTAAATATATTAAATCTTAATATTATTAGTATAATTAATCTAATTGAAAAATATTTCATTTTCAGTTCGATTTGGTTTAAAACTAAACCAAACCAAACTATTTGGGTTGGCAAAATTTTGAATCAAATGGTTTAGGCATATACTTTGGTTCGGTTTGGGATCGGTTCGCTGTGGTTAGGTTTTTTTTTTCACCTCCACACCTGCACGCAAACATGAATATTTATTAAAAAAATAAAATACAATATTTCTGTATTTTTATTTAACTTTATTGTTATTTATTAAATTTGTTGGGTATTTTAACTATTTGATTTTGTAAAATATTCAATTTAGGCATGTTTTTATTTTTCAGCTTCTAATTTGGTTTAAATTTGTTATAGTTAGTTAAATATGGTTATATATATATATATGGTTATTAATATTGTAATTTCATATTTTGATTATTTTAGTTAATGTTTTAGGGATTCTACGAATTATAAAAACTTAGTAATCACTTTAAAGTTCATAAACTAATGAAATACATAAATTGAGAAAAACAAAATTCAAATTTAGGCCTACTTTGGACCAAAGTTGCATAATTTATAATATGATATTAGTATTTAATTTTATAAAGTAAAGTAAAGAATAATCATTCTAATCAAAGATCTTAGTTTACTCTTTTCATCTTTTCTTTTAGTAGATATGTGGCGTAACCAATTAAATATTAAAATAATAAAACTACGACTATTTAAAATAGTAAACAAATGTTTAGTGGGTGGGGAATTTTATAGGGGAGGTTATGCCCTGAGCTATATGTCCTCTTTTCCTTTTGTTTATTGAAACGGGGCTGCATCTGACTTAGCTAAGATCTGTTTTGATATGGTATTTATTTGAGATATTCTTGGGTTCACCCCCTAGGTGAACCTAGAGGTTCACCAGCCAATAGGATTTCATTATTTCAAATTCGATATCTTGTAAAAAAGGAAACAAAATATTATCAAGTTATATTATGTTTTAAAAAAAAAAAATAGCACTTACAGAAAAAAAAATTAAAAAAAACCTTTTTAAGCAAAACACTAAACCCTAAATCCTAATCCCTAAACCCTAAATCCTAAACCCTAAACCCTTGGGTAAACCTAAACCCTTGGGTAAATCCTAAACCATTGGGTAAACTCCAAACCCTTGGGTAAATCCTAAACCCTTGGATAAATCCTAAACTCTAAATAAAAACACTAAACCCTAAAACTCTAAACCCTAAATCCTAAACACTAAACCCTTGAGTGTTTTAGTGTTTAGTGATTTTGATTTAGAGTTTAAGATTTATTCTAAAGTTTAAGATTTATCCTAGAGTTTAGGGTTTACCCAAGGGTTTAGGGTTTAGGATTTAGGGTTTAGAGATTAGGATTTAGGGTTTAATGTTTTTTTACGACGTTAATTTTTTTTTTTGTAATTACTACTATTTTTTATTTATTTATTTTTACCTTTTAATTTTAAGAAGATAATATAATTTGACAATATTTTGTTTCCTTTTTTAAAAGATATCGAATATGAAATAACACAATCCTATTGGTTGGTGAACCTAGAGGTTCACCCTAGGGGGTGAACCCAAGAATAAGTCTATTTATTTTGTATAAGTACGATGTCAATATTGGACAATTACTTCTTGAAAACCTCTGATTGTGTTAGCTTTAAAGTTAAAGACTATTAATAAAAAGTGCATCCTTGGTGGATCGAATCACTAAAGCGATAACATACAAGATTTGTGAAATTTGCTAGGTGTACATAATTCCAAATAATTATTAACAATAAAAGATAAAATTTTAATGGTTTTGGTCCAATTGAAGCTTATAAGGTTCAAGGACTCAAGAAAATCGTTTCAACCAGGTACAAGCATTAATTGATTAGCTTGCTTATGGTTACTATAAGCGAAATCAATGATGCACCATGGTATTAAGTATGATTTGTTAACTATCATTCAAATAAAAAAAGTCCCTCGTTTCATTGTACCATGAAAAGGTTACGCCAACAAAAAAAAGATCCTTAGTAAGCAGACCTCCTAGATCTCTTGGTGCACAAAAAAGGTCTCTTAATATAATATACTTCATCTATTTCAAAATGATGCAAAATCTAAATTTTTGTATATATTAATATAATATATTAAATTGTAGTTATAAATACATAACTTTTTGAGATCATATATTTTCCACAATTCTAAACTAATACCCCCCTCAATTTTTAATATATGTCGTTTTACGATTATGCACATAGATTAAGAAAATAATTATTTTTTTACATTTTTTAAAAAATATCATTAATTATTTATCTAACCACAACTCAACCAATAATAAAATAAAATGTACATTATCTTTGGACATATTAATGACAACATAATTTATTCTATTTGCTATCATGATCATTCTAAATATATTAAATATTTCTTATAAACTTTGAAAAAGTTAAAAAATTAAGAGAAATGTTTTATTTTGTTTTATAATAGCTATATTTATTAAGAGAAACTTAGTGATCATAAGTTAGTTAAAAATACATATTATCTCTAACAATTTTAATGACATGATAATAAATTTTATTTGTTATCAAAAATTCGTACATAAATTTTCATGATCATTCTACTTATATAAAATATTTGTTCTAAACTTTGAAAAACAAAAAAAAAATTATAAGAGTTTTTCTTGGGTACCCTCTAGGTAGGGTTTAGGGTTAGGTAGTGTTTTAGGGTTTAGGGTTAGGTAGGGTTTTTAGGGTTAGGGTTAGATAGGGTTTAGGGTTAGGTAGGGTTATAGTTTAGGGTTAGGTAGTGTTTTAGGGTTTAGGGTTAGATAGGGTACCCTCTAGGTAGGGTTTAGGGTTAGGTAGGGTTTTGGGTTAGGTGGGGGTTAGGGTTAGGTAGGGTTTAGGGTTAGGTAGGGTTTAAGGTTAGATAGGGTTTAGGGTTAGGTAGGGTTTAGGGTTAGATAGGGTTTAGGGTTTGATAGGGTTTAGGGTTTAGGGTTAGTAGGGTTTAGGGTTAGATAGGGTTTAGGGTTAGATAGAGTTTAGGGTTAGGTAGGGTTTGGGGTTTGGTAGGGTTTAGGGTTAATCCTCATAATCTTTAATACCCCTAATCTCTAATATTCATAATTCTATATACCCCTAGTCTATATAAATAATACCCTTAAAATACAATGCCCCTAACCGCATATACCCATAATATATAATTCCTCTTAATCTATAAAGTTCTTATAATCCTTAATACTTCTAATCTCATATACCCATAATAAAACGTATTGGGCTGTTGCTTTACTTTTTTATCTGAAGAATTATTGCTGTAAAATGTTTTGCTCTGGTTATAAATTTTATCACTGTAATTTTTTTCTTGAAAAATATGATTGGTATATAAGTTAGTACATTGTACTATATATACATATATTTATAACATATAAACCAATGCAAAATAAATATTATAATAGTTTAGAACTTATTTAATAAATAAATAAAAATAAAAATATTTGTTATTAAAGTATATTAAAAATATTAGCGTCTTCTTAATAAAACTAAAAGATTTAAAAAACAAAATTAAACAAATAAAAGAATAAAAGGGTGATCTTGTAAACGTATTAAAGTCACTGACACGTCTGATCTTGTAAACAAACACTTTGCCAGTTTTGATATAAGATCACTTTAGATTCAACACTGTTTGGGTTATGTCCGGAACGTCAAGTAGTTAGCAGCCTGGTGAATCTTTTTGTTTTTTCCTCCCCTGTAATAAAGAAAACAACATTTAGTTAGGGACTTCAAAGAATAAAGGGGTGTTAATATGAGATGAAAGAATAAAACTTTGCAGTACAAAGGGACCTTTACTAGAAACAGAGAGCAGCTCCTAGGAAAAAGATTTCACTTTTTGGTTATAGACCAGCTCCTAGCAGCTCGGTGAATCTTTTTTCCTCCCCTGTAATAAAGAACACAAGTGACACAACAATTAGTTAGGGACTTAAAAGAAATTCTGACTGCTAGAAGGTGCTGTGAAATTCCCAACTTTGTTGTTTCCTAGCAATGATGCTGGTATGAAATAAGAAGATGCCATTAAAAAATGAAAGATGAGGTAATTCTATCTATCTCATCTTTGAAATGAGTGAGACTTTGGGAACACAAAGAAACCTTTTATATACACACGGTTTGCAAAACCATAATGGATGATAGCAACTATCTCTCTAAAATCAGACAGTGAATTTCTCGACTTTGGGCACAACAAAGAAACCTTTTATATACACAGATTGCAAAACCATAATGGATGATAACAACTATCTCTAAAATCAGACAATGAATGTCAAGACAAGCTAACATAGAGTGAGCAATCCAGTTTGTAATAACTAATAACCCCAAAAAAGAGTAAGTAGTAGTAGTACCTGGACGAGAGACGCCGAATGTTGTTTGGTTGACAAGTAGAACTGTAGAAGCAACCATCCTGCAATAGATTTTGAACACGAGTCTCTTTCTCTTGATCAAGCATCGCTTTGTGCTCCTTGAGGCTGATGTATCCGTTCAAGAGTTGTATCAAACTGCACAGAGCCTGAGAAATTTATAGATAAATTATTGTACCGTTGAAAATTTAAATATCTCCTCCTACAATAAATTATTGTACCGTTGAAATAAATATCTCCTCCTGCAATAAATTATTGTACTATTGAATAAATATTTCCTTTAGAAAACTATTATTTAGGAGGAGATATTTATTGTAAAGGAATAATAGATAGAGATCCAACGGTACAATAATCCAACGGTTGGATTATTTATTATTTCTTTTAATTTATTTTTTAAATAAACTACAATAGTTCGTTTTTGTGTGACAATACTCTTGTTTTTTAGACAATGCTTTGACTTGTATCTATAGAGATTTCAATTTCAGATTCACATGAAAATATTACCTGTTTTTTTGTTTGATATACATATATATATATAGTTGGCTGCGGCCTAAATTTTATATAAATATTTAATTTTAGTTACAGTCAATATTTTTAAAATTAGACCGATCTGATGGTTAAACCAGGTTCGACTATGAATCAATCATGTTGTCGAATTAGGTTTATTAACTGATTTGATCAAAAACTGGTTAAATAGTCGAATTAGATCTTAAAGTTATTGAAACTATCAAAAATATAAAAACTAACCATATGAACATTGTATATATATAATGTTTTATATTTAACATCTCTTTATATTTTAATTATGTATTATATTTACTAATTTTATTTTTTAATTTTAATTTTTAAAAATATTGAATCTGATTATTAAATTAGGTTTGATCCAGTCGAACCATATTAAACTGTGATCCAAATAATTATCCGTTCTGTTTTCGGTCTGATTTTAAAAACATTTTCAGCTTATTCGAATCGTTCAGTTATGAATGAACTCCAGGTTGCTTCTGAAACCACTGGCTGCAGCCTAAACTACTGTACAAATTTTTGGTTTAGTTTGGTTAACGATCGCATACATGAAAAAAGATTGTCTGTTCGATTTGCTAGGTTTAATCGAATTTTACAATCCTAACCAAAATCGTCATCTCGTGGTTATGAAGAAGGCCGGGCCCAAACAGCTTAGAAATGGGAGCTACAATAATCCAATCCATTCTACCTGATAAATAATTTTCATCAAATCAAAATAATAAAATTTATTAAAATAATTTCAAAAATTTATTTATCTGTTGTCATTTTTTTGTCTTTGTTTGTGCGTTTGCCACAACAAACATTGTCTTCTCTTCTAGTTTTACTCATTGATAGGTCTCGCCTCCGTATCTTCATCTTCTTCCACAGTTACTTTCATTGCACGCTTGTTTCTGAATAATCTATTGTGTTTATTTTCTTAAGAGTTTTAAGTTTTTATCTAATGGCTTCTATCCAGACAAGAATCTGTTTCCTTCAGATATGCAATCTGATCAATCTAGATTGAATCTTCTCTAGTCAGATTTGGTCATCTTAGTTTTGTCATTCTGAAAGATGAGAAAACCGGTTCAACCGAGGAGAACAAGAGTCCTAAACCGGAATTAACTGCCTCTGGGAGTTCACCTTCATCAGCTAGTCCTCCTGGCTTGAATTTCAATGCTTTTGATTTCTCTAACATAGCTGGTATCCTCAACGTATGTGTCCTTTTGTCGAATGTTTTTTTAACTGAATTATTCATTAAAGGTATCAAGTATTCATCGAATGTTTTTTTTTAACTGAATTATTCATTAAAGGTATCAAGTATTCATAAAATGTTGTGATATGTTTCTTGAAAAAAAGGCATATTAAAACCGTATAACATTTTGAGTAGGATTGTGTACGTACCTGTCTGATTCCATGCCAATGGACCGCAACATTTTCAGTCATGAAGCTATTCTTGAGCTCGACGATTATGGTGTCACCTTGTTGAGCTTTGATGGTAGGACCTGGAAACTGCCCATTTATTGTAATGACTAGCTTCTCAAAACAATCAGGTGATTTAAGCTCGTACTTCACTTCCCACTTGAATCGCCGGATCTTTCCCTGACCGTGGACGGAAGAAGAGAACAGGGTGATGAAACAGATGACCATAAGAGTGAAGACATGACTTGTGTCAGAAAATCTACAGGATCTCATCATTTTCTTGGTTGTGTGTCCAAGAATCTGTACTAAAGAAGATAAAGAAGCTGTTATTTCAGTAGAACATTTTCCAACGAACACTTGATTTAAGAAATAGTACTATATAACAAAGATCGATGAGATTCTTGTTGTGTTATTACTAATGCATGTATATATATTATACTTTATACATAATGATAGGTCATGTGAAGTAGAAGACAGTTGTCCGCGGGTTGTTTTTATAAGAAAATTCTACAAATGGATCATATTTTGAAAGTCTTCATTGATTTTTCTTTGTTCTTTTCTCTATTGACATCAAATCATCTGTTAAAATTTTACATATTTCAAACCAGCGTAAAATTCAGGTGACGTTATAAATGAAAACTTAGCTGACCCAAAGATAAAATGATATCAATTCCTAGTTGACAGGTTGGTCCGCTGCATGTCATGTGATTAAAGATAAATTAACCACTTGCCTTTTTAGAGAAACATTAGAGGGAAAACGCGTAATATTTTTCTAAGATTTGGCGATAATTCTAATAATACATCGACTTCTGTCAGCAAAATAAATAGAATAGAAAATCATATGTACCTCCTCAACTTCTCAAGTTATAAAAGTCGAGTGTGTTTGATGCTTCTACACGGCTTTCAACTTTTGCTTTAGCAGTCCCATAATAGTTATACTCTTAATATTAAGTTTCATAAATTGTTGCAGCTAACTAAATTGGGACAATTTATGAATATATTAATCCTCAATCTATTCTAAACGACTATTAATCTCCGATCAGATTTGTTAAGAATGTGTTTTTCACACGGTTGTGTTTTGAAAACCTCTGATTGTGTTAGCTTTAAAGTTAAAGACTATTAAAAAAAAGGTGCATCTTTGGTGGATCGAATCACTAAAGCGATAACATATATGATTTGTGAAATTTGCTAGGTGTACATAATTCCAAATAATTATTAACAATAAAAGATAAAATTTGAATGGTTTTGGTCCAATTGAAGCTTATAAGTGTCAAGGACTCAAGAAAATCGTTTCAACCAAGTACAAGCATAAATTGATTAGCTTGCTTATGGTTACTATTTTAAAAATATAAGCGAAATCAATGATGCACTATGGTATTAAGTATTATTTGTTAACTATCACCATTCAACTACTTGGTAAAATAAAAAAGTCCCTCATCTCATTGTACGATGAAAAGGTCACGGCAACAAAAAGAAAGAAAGATAAGTAAGCAGACTCCTAGGTCTCTTGGTGAACAAAAATAGTCTCTTAATATAATATACTTCATCTATTTCAAAATGATGCATAATTTAAAATTTCGTATATATTAATATAATATATATTAAATTGTAGTTATAAATACATAACTTTTTGAAATTATATATTTTCCATAGTTCTAAACTAAACCCCCTCAGTTTTTAATATAAATTGTTTTATGATTATGCATATAGATTAAGAAAATAATTATTCTTTCACATTTTTTTAAAAAATATCATTAATTATTTATCTAACCATAATTCAATCAATAATAAAATAAAATGTATATTATCTTTGGTTATCCTACTATATATTAATTAAGAAGTCACTTAAGTGACTTGTGTTTATGTGTCATTCATATGTGAAGTTTAGAATTAATTCTTGTTGTTGGTATTTGAATTTTTATTTATTTAGTTAAAGTTTTAAAAAGGAAACTAATCCTATAACTTCCTAATCTAATCTATATTGCCATACACACAATTAAACATTTTAAGTTAAAAGAATTAACAAAATTTGTTTATAGAAACAATTAAATATCATATATTACATTATAAAATTTTTAATAAATACATATTGTATTATAGAAATAATTATATAAACGATTTTAACATATTTATATTAATAGTGGATACAATAAATTATAGATTACAAAAAAACTAATTAACCTAAACCTAGTAATATTTTGTCATACTCACTATATATTTTTTTTTAAATGTGTCCAATTAATGCAAAACAGTCAAATCTACAATTTTAAAAACATTCATTCATTTTTCAGTGACAAATGTTGATTGTATAGTTGAGTTATTAGTTTGCCACACACATTGTCAATTTTAAAAATGAGTTATTACTCTCCACACACATTTTTGCCAAAATAACTGTGTTTTACACATTACTATAATTTTTAATTAATTATTTGTAACTATTTTACTTTGAAAAAAAATAAAGTGGTAGACAAAATAATGTGAAAATAGAAAGTGTTATAAAAATAACTTTTTGTTCATTAATCTCTGTTTTTTATTAATCAAAAATATGTCAGAAAAAAACTTTTTGGAAACTTATAATAAAATTTATAGAATTAAAAATATATCTCAATAATCTTCTGAGATTATACAATACCAAAACTTTTGATTTTCAAACTATTTAAAATAAAAAAGTTATTTTTAATAGTTATGATTATTATTCAAATGTAAAAAAATTATAAATATAATATAAAATTTTCATAAAATATTTATACCCGCAAATATTGTGCAAAAACACAGGTACCTTAATCATATTTGTGTGTCTTAATGTGACGTTGTTTGTAAGATAATCTTATTACATATATATGTTGATAATTGCAGGAGTCTTGACGATGTTCGAATGAATTTAGAGGTCCTCGAGCACTGTGCAACAGTGCTTTTCTTGGTATGACGTATCCTCAGAATTCTTCTCTTATCTTTTGCTTAAATTTTATTTTCTTTTTTCATTACCTATACATATCCTATACATATCAAATAACTTTGTATATATATATATATTGTACACATCTATATATATATTGTACATATCTATATAGGAATCTACACTTCCGAATCAATTAGAGGGAAAGTGGCAAAGTTCTTCAAAGATCATCGCCAAATAGCCCAAAAAGCAATACCTTACGCGAAGGGTAGTAGTCTCGGGAAGGTAATAGAATTTATTCCTTTTAAGTTATAACACATTCATATTACTATGATTTTGCTATTGTTCAGTTTAAAGTGTTCTTGTTTATAATATACAGATGACACAGAATGTGAAGAATATCTTAAACAAAGCTCACGGCACCCAAACTCTTTGCTTAAGACATTCTCATTCTTTGCTTAGATGATTATTTGCAACCCTTAGTGGTTGTTATTTTTTTTTATATAATTTGGAAAATGAATTTCATTGTAGATATTGTACATTTGTGTTTATGTTCATTGGCCATACTGCCAAAAAAATTTATTAGAAAACTATTTATATTCTGATTCAACTCACACGGTATTGCTAAGTGATTTTAACGCCATATGAATAGATCGTTGTAGAAGTACCCCAGCAAATGTTATTCATTCAAGCATCAATCAATCATGTTTAACTGAACCCGCAAATGACGAAACTTGGAAACAGGTTGTCTGTTTTCACTTTTCAGTGTGAAAACAATTACTATGCACAACACCTGTGAGGACTTTCTCTTAGCTGCTCCAATAATCTTGGATCTTGTTCTCCTTGCGGAACTCAGCAACAGGATTCGGTTCAAATCCGAGGAAGAGGTTCATTGGTTCACAAAACAAGTGCGTCTGTATCATCTCGAAAATGCCATCCCATATAACTATTTTATTAAATAATTATTTTTCTGTTTCACTTAATTTAGTCAAACACATAGAAATTTTTTTTTATTTGAGTACAAAATCAGTTAGGAATAGATATCGAGTAGCCATTCTTTTTTTTTTTTTTTGCCATCTGAAAGGATTTTATTGAAACGTAAGATAACATACAAAAGCTACACACATAGTCCTGAAGTCTATAGAACAGACTCTAAGGAACACGGGCATTATCAAAAACATGAGACAGCCATCTAGGAAAACCCCTACCAACATAAGACTGGAATCTACTGCTGTGAACTGCACTATCAGCTATAAGTCTAGCACCCCTGTTTGCTTCATAAGACTCACGATCAATTCTCCAGCTCAAACACTCCCTAAGTAACCTTTTGATTTCAATCACTTTAAATATGAAGGAGGGCCAAGCTTTTGGCCTATTGATAGCATTTACCAAATTTCCCCCTTCAAGAACAAAGTAGACTTTCCAACACTTGTGAGAGAACATACTTTCAATCGCCCAAGCTAAGCTTAAGAAGTATGCCTCATCCTTTGATCCCACTGCTCCAAAAGACCGACGACTATGAAGCAGGACTTCTCCGCTCGCATTTCTTAGAACCCATGCGGCCCCTACAATCCTTTCCTTTGCTTTCCACCTCATACCAATGTTGCATTTAAGTTCTCCTTCTTCCTGAGGTTTCCACCTATCCCCATGCTCTCCGGGATGGGTATCATTCCCATTTGTATCACCCACCTCCATGTTTTGCGCTAGAAGCCATAGATTGGCTTCCTCATAAGCTTTTTGATACGTTTGGTGTCCATCAAAGAGAAATCCTTCAAACAGCAAAGAATTTCTATTTTTCCATAGATACCACAACGTCCAAGGGAAAATTTTTGTAATCTCACACTGATCTCTGTAATCTGACCATGCTGTGATAAGGTAGCTCATATTCTGGTAAACAGAATCCTCATGGAAACCTCCTTGTGGTGTCGGGAATTCAGACACTGCCCACACTTGTCTTGCTAAAGTGCAAGAGAAAAGCACGTGATTAATAGATTCCCCTTCATTCCCACATGTTTGACATACCAAATCACATTTCATTCCTCTACTTCTAAGATTATCCAACACTGATAAGGAGCCAGAGAGTGCCTTCCATATAAATATCTTAATTTTTGATGGCGCCTGGAGACTCCAAACCTTAGCCTTCAGAGGATTTATAGAAGGGAGCTCAGATTGATTTTTGATCAGTTCCTGATGAAGGTTAGAGAAAGCCACCACATATCCAGAACACACCGAATAGGCTCCACTTTTATTGAATCTCCAAACCCAAGAGTCTTTTTCAGAAACTGCAGGTTGATTTAGCATCAGAATGTTGACGTCTCCTGATATAAAGAGCTCCCCTAATCTCTCATGGTTCCATCTTCTTTTTTGGTAGTCAATCAGCTCTGACACACCAAGGTTAACATCAAAGCTTATCTGTTTTCGCGCAGGAGCTCTACAAAGACCTCCTTCATCTTCTATCCACGGTTCAGACCATACCTTAACACTCCTTCCATCACCTATCAAGTGTTTTAAGCCCTTTTTCAGCAATTCTCTCCCATACATCAGGCTCCTCCAAGCATATGATGGTTTACTCCCCATTTGCGCCTTGATGAAAGAGTCATTCTCGAAATATTTCCCTTTTAAAACTTGGGCCAGTAGACTATCTTCAAATTGAATAATTCTCCAACCTTGTCTAGCTAGCAGCGCTTGATTGAAGCATTCCAAATCCTTAAATCCCATCCCCCCAATTTCTTTTGGTAGGCATAGCTTATCCCAACTCATCCAATGGATTTTCCTTTTATATTCAACATTACTCCACCAGAAGCTCGCCATAACACTATGTAGGCTGGAGATGACCATCTTCGGAATTTTATAAACCGACATAGCGTGCACTGGTAGAGCTGCTCCAACTGCCTTAAGCAGAACCTCTTTCCCACCTTGTGATAGTGTTCTCGCATGCCACCCCGAAACCTTCTTTGACATAAATTCCTTCAAATAGGAAAATGTTTTGATTTTGGAGCCCTTTAACACTTCCGGTAGACCCAAATATTTACCTCCACCTCCTTCAGCTGCAATTCCTAACCGAAGCTTGACCCGACTCTTATTGTCCTCCAGAACACCTTTGCCAAAGATGATAGATGACTTCTCCGGGTTGATGACTTGGCCAGTCAGTCCTTCATATCTTGTGAGTACTCTCCGTAGTTCTGAGCTTTGTGCCTCATCAGCCTTACAAGCAAACAAACAGTCATCGGCAAATAACATGTGATTAACTGAGGGTCCAAAAACTCCAAATTTAATTCCTTCAATTCTTCTTTCACTTTCCGCTTTCCTTAGAAGATGAGATAGGCCTTCCGTACAGAGGACGAAGAGTAATGGAGATAAAGGATCCCCTTGCCTAAGACCCCTTTGCGGAGAAATCATCCCATGCGCCTGATCGTTTATGAGAACCGAATATGTTACCGAAGTAACACATTTCATAATCCAGTTGATCCAGCGCACATCAAAGCCCAAGGCACATAAAATCGATCTAAGGTAGCTCCACTCCACACGATCATATGCCTTTGACATGTCTGTTTTAACGACCATCTGATCCACCGCATTATCCTTCAGCTTGTCCAGTGAATGTATCATCTCATGAGCAATGGTGATGTTATCAAAGATCTGCCGCTCAGATACAAATGCAGACTGTGTATCTGATATCAATTCCTTCATCCATGGCTTCAATCTTTTCACCATTATTTTTGACACTGTTTTGTAGATCACAGAGCAGAGGCTAATAGGTCTGAGGTCAGAAATTGTCTTTGGCTCCAACATCTTTGGAATCAAACAAAAATGTGTATAGTTCCATTCTCTAGGCAGAGAACCCTTCTCAAAAAATAACTGAACCTCCTTAACAAACTGCTCCTTGATTACGTGCCAAAATTTTTGAAAGAATAAAGCCGACATCCCATCAGGGCCTGGCGCTTTAGTTGGGTTGATCGAGAAGATTGCTTCTTTGATCTCTATCTCAGAAACCGCTTTTGCCAGCTCCTCATTCATCTGAGTTGAGACTCTTGGCCTCATGTCATTAAACCATACCGAGAAAGGAGGAGGATTGGATGATTTGAACAGATTTGAGTAGAAATCTATAGCCACCTCACCTTTAGCAGCTTCAGAATACACCTCCACACCATCAACATTTGTAAGCTTGTCTATAGAATTTCTCTGTCTAGACGCCTTGACCGAGTTGTGAAAAAAGCGAGAGTTCCTATCACCTCCATGCATCCATTTGTCTTTACTTTTCTGCCACCAGTACATTTCTTCATCTCTTTGCGCTCTCATCAAGTCTCTTTTAAGAAAAAACATCTTTGTTGTTGACGGTGAGCAAGAGGATTGCTCATTCTCCAAGGCTATCTCTGCCTGTGTAATCCTATCTCTCGAATTCAAGTTGACTTGTCTCTTCAGGTTACTCAGGGACTTCCGAGAAGCTTTAATTCTAGCGGAGACAGAGCGATTACCTCTACCATTCCCAAACTCCCATGCATTCAGAACATTAGCTTGTACACCATCTATCTCCAGAACTCTTCTATCAAATTTAAACCATCCTTTATAGGTTTCTTGAGCTTCAATGAGATGGATTAGTACAGGACGATGATCTGATCCCCTTTTATCAAGGAAGGATTGATTTGAGCAGGGGAATTTCTTGAACCAAGCTTTGTTGCCAAAACATCTGTCCAGTCTTGTTTGAACCCACATATTATTACGCTTTCCTCCCCAAGTAAACACATTACCATGACTTGGTAATTCTTCAAACTTTCCCGCCTTCACCATCTGGTTAAAAGGTTCGAAGGAGTCATCAGAGCGCCACACTCCTCCAATCTTTTCTCCATTATGCATAATATCATTGAAGTCACCAACGACACACCAACTATCCTTTCTATTTACCCCAATTCTACTAAGACGTTCCCATAAGTCTACCCGTCTTCTCCACCCAGAGGGACCATATACACAAGAAGCAAAAAAAGATATATTACCAAACTGAAAGATACAGTCTACTAGGTTCATATCTACAAACAAGACCTTGATATTTACAGACTTCTTTGAAAATATAGCTAAGCCCCCCGCATGACCAACAGGATCAACCGTGAAAACCCGATGGTACCCAAGCCAAACTTGCAAATCTACTAAGACATTACGACTGTGCATAGTTTCCATAAGAAAAAGGACATCGGGGAAATATTTTTTACGCATTTCCCGTAACCGAGGAATCGTCAGGTCTTGAGGCCGCCCCAAGCCCCGGCAATTCCAGCTCAAGATGCTTATCTTAACTTCGGCGATCCCTCATTCGGGATCACCCTTGATTCTTTACGCCTCGTGTTTTTATACCCTTCCTCCTCACCAGTCACTCCCTTCCTCTTGGAACCTGCCTTTGTTACTTCTTCTTGTGTACCATACAGCTCATGAAGAATGCTAGGTGCTGAACCCTTTTGCTCTTGTCTCTTTTTTAAGCAGGGTCTTCTGCGAGAGTTTGATGCTTTCTTTACCACACCGGATGACTTAGTTACATTGTAACCAGTGTCATGTTCCGTAGAGTTGGCATTGAAAGAAAGAAGATTACCCCTTCCAGCAAAAGATTCAATCACCGCATTAGGCCTGGAGCTCGAAGCAGAAACTCCTGGAACACCCTGATCATTGCTTAACACCGCTTGGCTTATTCTGAGGTCTTGAAGCTGCTGTAATGGTCTTTCCCTCCTGAGGGCTTTCATAGATGAGGCTAGAAGCTTATTTCCTTCGTTGCACTCACCCATTTTGGGTACTACTGGTTTATTCAAATCAAGGTCAAAAACTCTTCCTTTCCCTTTATCCAACTGCTTTGTGATCGCCGGTTCAGCTTCTAGACGCAGCACCGTTTTTCTTTTTATCGGATCTTTCTCCACCTCCGCTACAGAGGAACGAACCCTGTCTATGCGGACCAGCTTATCTTCTTCGTTAGCCACCAATAGGTACCTTCTCATTTCATCTAAAACCTCCTGATTGATTTTCCTTCTCCCATTTGACTTGCAGATACCCACCTGGTCTTCGCTTAAGACTCCAAACAGAGGATCGTCCGACTTCAGGAACATTTCACTCTCCATATTCTCCTGAAGACCTCTCTGCCTTCTAAGTAGCTCCACGTCTTTTCTCTTCTTAATCAGCAGCGGACACACATCTTTCTCATGAATTAGCCTCTGACATTCGTAGCATCTTTTCTGCACTCTTTCATAGTTAAAATATATCACCGTAGATCCTCCGTCTTTGAGATCAATGACCTTCGACTTCCGCAACGGTCGTGAAACATTGAACCTCACTTGAACTCTAACGTAGTCTTGAACTTGTGGCTTGTCTGGATCAAAAGCTACGACCTTTACTTCTCCAACGATCTCACCGAGAGCTGTGATTGCTTCCGATGTATAATGATTCACCGGAATATTTCTAATTTGGACCCATATGTTTATGTATTGGAGATAATCCTCCGGAGGATTCTCTACCCATCGATCAATTGCCAACGTCCAATCATTAAAAGTGTGCACTCCTTTATCAAGAACATCAAGGAGATCATGTTCATGATCAAAGATGAACTGGAAGCGTTCTTTGGATAAAGCTACACCTCTGACTCTTCCTTGCTTCTGCCACTTCCTTGGCATATCATGTATCAAGCTCGCCATCTTCTGACAATCTGGATTAAGGATTCTTCCAATTAGGCTCCGTGCGTTTCTTTCATGGGATCGGAATTGAGGGAGATCTGGCATCACGAACGGCTCATCTTCTTCTTCCAGGGACAAAGCCATCATCGCTTTATCCATTGCATGAGACATGTTGATAAACAGCAGTGAAGATCTGAGAAGAAATCTGGGAAAGTCTTCCTCCGCTTGCTATCGATAAGAACAAACCCTTTTACCAATGAAGATTAAACTGAAAAAAAGACTTTTTGCGGTGTTTTAATGGAATACGTTTCGCTTTAATTTTGACAGCTACGCTCCACCCACTAAAGAAGGATAAGATTAGCGAGAGAGAAAACTGGGCCCAAAAGAGGGAGTCTTCTTGATGTTGGAACTTACTTCTTCTATTTCTATTTCTCTCGAGTAGCCATTCAGATACGGATTGTCTTTTTAAGATATAGATTTTTTGGATTTTGAAATTAAACTCTTTGGATATTTTAATTTATGCGTGGGGTCCAAGTTGGGTTTTATCGAGTCTGGATAAGTTCTGGTTCTAATGTATAAGAAGTCTTCTATTAAAAAACGCGGCTACGATACCGATTTTGCGACCGTATAAACGCTCCACGGATGATGAGCGCATCGATTATGATCAATTAAGTGTATTGAACAGTTAACCGCGGAATATCCACTTAGAACGTAGAATAAGAGAACACGAGAGTCGAATTGAAACATTTTTTTGTTCAAATCTGGTAAGCACTAGAAAACATGCATATTTGTTAGTCTTTGGATTGGAAACACGTGAGAGTGTGTATTTTACTTTGTAAATGTTAAATCTAATTGTTTCTGTGATGAAACCGTTGGAAGCTCAACTGAAAACAATGACGGCCACAAACAGGAAAAATAATAGGTCTGGGAAGAAGATGACTACGGAATTACTATATTGCTCTTATTAAATAAATGAGTACAAATTTACATAACTGTATGCTCAATGAGTGTCGAACCTAGTCCCTTATAAAGTCAGTAACGCTGCATAAACCACTTTAGCTGTAACGAACCTTTCTACGCCTATGAAACTATAAATATATAACCAGACACTTCAATATTTTTATCAATCTGTTTCTCTTGCCCAGTTTACGATTGGGCATTTACCACTTTGGCTATGTAAATACGTTTTATAAAACCATAAATATATAGCCGACTACAACTTAAAATGTTAGTTTATATGTATAAAATGTGGTAGCATATATGTATAAAAGTACAAAAAATTCCTTTCCCATGTACTTTCCGATTTTTTTCTATTTTTCAATAAATCGTTAAACCCGGATGTGCCGTATGCGTAGCGCCTAGCGAATTTCCGAACAAGGACAAGAACCTAAAATATCAAAAATAAGCACTGTATTTGAAATAGGTTTGGCTATTTGTACGAAAAAGTAGTCATATTACTCGATTCGGTTCAGATCTTTTAAATACAATTAATTACATGACGACGCATCTAAAATATAACACTAATCATGAAAAACAAATACCAATTTATAAAATCGTAAAAATCAAACAGATTATGTTTCTCTTTCTGCAAGAATCAAAAGTAGACATATTACTAGGACCTGCATAGTAAAATACCCGGCCTAACTGATATACTTAACCGCTTCATTATCTTCCCCGGTTTTCAAAATATTGCCATAAATGTTTAAAAGTCTGCTCTGTTGAAATCAGAGAGGATATACGACGGTATATAGAAAAATGAAACAAATTAGAATTAGGGTTAATTAATGTCAAGAAGGAAAACTTGGTGCGCAAGTCCCTTCATATGTATTAATGTGAGCAATTAGGGATTCCTTTCTTTACTAAAACTATTCATGTCTCTGATTCTCAACCAGCCCCCGAAGCTATGCTTGCGGAAACCAGTGTTGGTAAGATGCTCTCCTCTTCATCACTCTAATGCTTCATTGCCGCAATCACAAACCCTTCCTGTAACCATCTTCTGCGCTGATCCTTGTAGACCACATCTCGTAAGAGTCGTGTTCAGGAGGGATGGTGACATGGATGCTCTTGATTACGAGAGGCCTAGTAATTTTATGGAGGTAACGAAAATGATAGGAACATCCAATGGATGGATAACGTCTTTGGTGCACGGCATTGTGCGTCTCCGGGAACACCCGGGGAAGATTCCTGGACAGGCGAGAACCATTTTTTTACCTCCTCATGAAACTCTGCCTCTATGCCAAGCCCAAATGGCCACCAACGTGGCAATGTCCTCATCTTCTCCGTTGAAAGAGGAGTGTGCTGTGGCTGTCAAGTTCTTGGGACCTCAACTAAGCATTTGTAAACCGGCTCAAAGCAACGCCGATCGCGAGTGGATCAACATCAGAATCTCAAACCCTTGTTTCTTTTCCTCCCCTGTCATGTATTCGGAGAAAGAGGACATGTTTCGCATTGTCGGATCTGGAGGCCACCTTGTTGGATCATGGGATCTCGGCAGACACAAGTACACACCAAAGATTCAGAGACTTCAATTTCAAAACCTTCCGGAGCTGAGCAAGGCCAAGCGGGAGCTTCTGTACTCGAGCAACACAAGCGAACACTTGGTGGAGTCAAGAACCACCGGTGAAACTTTCATGGTTAAGTGGTACAAAAGGACGGCCAAGACCATCTACGGCATAGAGAGAATGGAAACAAAAGCTTTAATGGTGTTCAAGATTGACGAACAAGGTAACGCTGTTTACACTCAAGATATTGGTGATCTCTGCATTTTCCTCACACGGTCTGAATCTTTCTGTGTCCCTGCTTCCTCTGTTCGCCACATGCGTCCTAATCGCGTCAAACTCATAGATGTCGACGAAATCACTATTATCGATCTGGCTGCTCAAAAGTGGAACTGATAAGGACATTAGTTTGGACTTGTGTGTTTTTTTTTTCTGAGGCTAGAGTCTTGTCTTTTTCTTTAAAACCTTTCAAATATCCAATCTATTTTTTTTCATATTTATTATCTGTGAGATCGTTACGCATATGCTCCTGGACAAACCTTCCTATCATCTATCACTAAAATATCAATTTGGTTATGTTTAAGCTATATTCTGTGTGTTCTTTGTGTTGTGACTTTATATAAGCTAACAGTTTTACAATCTTCTCTGAAAATCATATATGTTGTTGTTGTTGCAAGAGAGAGAGAGATAGAGAGATCATGAAAATTTCGGGAAAAGATGGAGAGAGAGGAACGAGGAAGAAAAGTTACCAAAGAGAAAAGAGTGATGGGTTATGAAAATCGAATTGGAAGAGATCTTCCACGGACTCTCCTTCGCGTCCTCCCTCGAAATCGGACGAGGTCTGATTGAGACGTGTATTCTCTCCATCTCCGATCTTCTCCTCCCCCGGCGAACCAAACCCTACAAGATTCAGGTGTTCGTCTGTAACCAACCTTACGGTAAAAACAAAAAACAAATAAATAACTCATTATGTAAATTTTAAGATTAAAAAATGTATCATCAAACATTTTGTGAAATCATTTACAAACTCTATGCGTAGCGGTTTTTACAATAACAACACATAGTTGGGCAAAATTATAACTTTTAAAATCTATTAAATTAAAATTACTATAAAATGACATTTTTTTTTTACTTTATGGTGACTCCATTACCTTATGTAACTTTATCGTGACTCCATAGTCCATGTGATATAAACAAATAAATAACTCATTAAAAACTTATGTAAATTTTAAGATTAAAAAATGTTTCATCAAACATTTTAATCATTTACAACTCTATGCGGTTTTTACAATAAAAACACATAGTTGAGCAAAATTATAACTTTTAAAATCTATAAAATTATTATAAAACAACAAAAAAAAATTACACAATCTCTTAAAACTCATCAATGTAATTTTTTACATAAAAAGGCATCTTTATGGAAATACATATCTTTATAAAAAGACATATTTTTATGAAAAAAATAATCTCCTATATATTTTAACCAATTTCATAGAAATTAATGCAATGTTTACTATAAAAAGACACATCTTTCACATTGTTTTTGAATTCCTATTATTAATACATATTATAAATCTTTTTTTTTTAGCAACATACATATTATAAATCTAAAAGGCATAAAAACAATAAGAAAAAAATAATAATTTCCATCTATTTTGGCCTTACAAAAATAACCAAAGATTTAATATAACATATTTCAGCGTTTAGCCTGACCACAACCCATGATAGAAGAAGGCAAATTAGCAACCCTATCGATCCCAGACTCGAACACAATCCTCATTCCCATGAAAAAATGCGACTCAATATGGCAGTGAAACGCCCAAACGCCAGGATTATCCGCTCTAAAACGCAGAGCGGTCCAGCCATACGGTTGTACCGCAACCGTGTTTTTCATAATCGGGTCGACCAGATTATACCTTTTCGGATCATTCGACTCGTTAAATTTCCCTTCACCATACCCAAGCACCCAAAAATCATGACCGTGTAAATGCCACGGGTGCGTTTCACTATTGTTAACGCTCATCGTATTAGCGTTCTGTAAAACCACGTCCACAGTGGAGTTGAACTTCAAGCGGTAGATACCGTCGCTCATCGTGGCGTTAGCGTTTGAGGGTACGGCAAATATGTCGTAGCTTTTAGAATCGTAACTCTCCGGCGGCGTGAAACGCCAGTCAAATGCGTTTGTGAGATTATGCTTTGATGCGATTAAGTATGGCGTTGTAGGGTGTTGGTAGGAAACGTTGTTGACCTACCACCGCATGTATCCGTTAACTTTGCTCTGTGTATTCAAGAGCACAATCACTTTGTCCGAATTCTCCGGCGGCGCGTGCAAGAATCCTTTACGTGCCTTGATTGCTACGCTTTGTGCAAGACGGTGGCGCGTGTCGTTCCATGCCGGCCGAAAATTGGAGGATGCCGGCGTCGGAGGATGCTTACGTGGGTGATTCGGGTGGTAGTTGAGTACAGCTGTTGCTGGTGGAGTTTTCTCTGGACGGCTAACGATGCTTGTGGTGATCCAATAGTTTCGGCTAGGGTTTTGATCTGCCTTGAGAAGCACGGAATAAGTTTCTCCGGAGTATATGAAGAGATTCCTCACAGTGAATGGTTCAACGTAGTGTCCATCGGCTTCGACTACCGTCAAGTTATGTCCCTGAAGTTCAATTTCACTCATAAAAACAGAATGGAACGAAAATGGTTGCTTGCATTACAAGCTAGGTCACCTCGATTTGGAAACTGAGAGCAGAGAGAGACGTCAAGCTACCAATACGAAGGCGGTATGTCTTCCCGGGGATCACCGTGAGGACAAGACGTGAACAATCAGCGTGTGAAGCGTTACATACTTCAGCTTCCGAGCGCTGAGGAGTCATCAGGTTGTTTGTGCAGTTGAATCTTCCTCTTCCTTGTATCATAAGCGACTGATATTTCAACATCCAAAAAAAACAATTAGGTCGCTCAAAAACTAAGAATCTGACTTATATGGAGATTCATTCACCTGTGGCTCACCAACCCATTTAAAGGGTATGGATGCTAAACCGGTCGCTTTCTCGGACATGCCTTTGTGATACCAATCGGTTAACAAAAGGCTCCAGTCATAATCGTATGTAAACGGTTCAGGTTCTGTACTTGGAGGAGAAACTCGAATCATTCCTATTAGTCCAGATTCTCTCTGCATCCCATAGTGTGAATGATACATGTATGTCCCAGGCTACAGAGCAAATTAAAATAAAATAAAAACGTAACACAAAATTAACATACAAAAATAAAGAAGGATTGATAATTAATTTGCGAGTTTATGATTTTTTTTTACTCTATCAACGACGAACTGGTATGTGAAGACTTCTCCAGGAAGAATTGGACATTGAGTAACACCTTCTACTCCATCAAACCATGGTGTCCCAATCTGAAACCAAAATCAAACATTACAAGTATTCATCGAATGTTTTTTTTTTTTTTGAACTGAATTATTCATTAAAGGTATCAAGTATTCATCGAATGTTGTGATATGTTTCTTGAAAAAAGGCATATTAAAACCGTATAAAATTTTGACTAGGATTGTGTACGTACCTGTCTGATTCCATGCCAATGGACAACAACATTTTCAGTCATGAAGCTATTCTTGAGCTCGACGATAATGGTGTCACCTTGTTGAGCTTTGATGGTAGGACCTGGAAACTGGCCATTTATTGTAATGACTAGCTTCTCAAAACAATCTGGTGATTTAAGCTCGTACTTCACTTCCCACTTGAATCGCCGGATCTTTCCCTGACCGTGGACGGAAGAAGAGAACAGGGTGATGAAACAGATGACCATAAGAGTGAAGACATGACTTGTGTCAGAAAATCTACAGGATCTCATCATTTTCTTGGTTGTGTGTCCAAGAATCTCTACTAAAGAAGATAAAGAAACTGTTATTTCAGTGGAACATTTTCCAACGAACACTTGATTTAAGAAATAGTACTATATAACAAAGATCGAGATTCTTGTTGTGTTATTACTAATGCATGTACATATATTATACTTTATACACAATGATAGGTCATGTGAAGTAGAAGACACTTGTCCGCGTTGTTTGTGTAAGAAAATTCTACAAATGGATCATATTTTGAAAGTCTTCATTGATTTTTCTTTGTTATTTTCTCTATTGACATCAAAACATCTGTTAAAATTTTACATATTTCAAACCAGCGTAAAATTCAGGTTACGTTATAAATGAAAACTTATTTGACCCCAAGATAAAATGATATATTAATTCCTAGTTTTTTTTTTGAAAAAAATGGTTACATCCGGGTCTATTAAAGATACAGACCTAACCTCCGGGTGGAGGTACAACCCACGGATAGATCTTCCCCTGGGCATTCAAATGAGCCGAAAGCAATATCTCATATCCGTGTGGCATGCGGGGTTCGAACCAGGGTCTTAATTCCTAGTTGGCAGGTTGGTCCATTGCATGTCATGTGATTAAAGATAAACCACTTGCCTTTTTAGAGAAACATTAGAGGAAAAACGCGTAATACTTTTCTATGATTTGGCGGTAATTCTAATAATACATCGACTTTTCTCAGCAAAATAAATAGAATAGAATATCATATGTCCCTCATCAACTTCTCAAGTCATAAAAGTCGAGTGTGTTTGATGCTTCTACACGGCTTTCAACTTTTGCTTTAGCAAACCCATAATAGTTATACTCTTAATATTAAGTTTCATAAAATTGGAGCACCTAACTAAATTGGGGGACAATTTATGAATATATTAATCCTCAATCTATGTAAACTGCAATTAATCTCCGATCAGATTTGTTAAGAATGTGTTTTTCATCCCACTAAAACATATTTTGACGCTTGTATTTTTGAAACTTCTGATTGTGTTAGCTTTAAAGTTAAAAGATATAATATTTGTATTGTAGAAAGTAAGTTTATTGATGTCTACATATCTCTATTTATACAAGTCGAGATCACGAGATAGAGCCAAGTCGACCATATCACATGCTCATAGTTATCTACAAGATAAATACAATAGTTATCTTAAAACATGATTATCTTGATAATGATACATCATTATCCTAACAAAAGACTATTAATAAAAAGTGCATTCTTGGTGGATCGAATCACTAAAGCGATAACATTACATGATTTGTGAAATTTGCTAGGTGTACATAATTCCAAATAATTATTAACAATAAAAGATAAAATTTGAATGGTTTTGGTCCAATTGAAGCTTATAAGGGTCAAGGACTTAAGAAAATCGTTTCAACCAAGTACAAGCATTAATTGATTAGCTTGCTTATGGTTACTATTTTAAAATATAAGTGAAATCAATGATGCACCATGGTATTTAAGTATCATTTGTTAACTATCACCATTCAACTACTTGGTAAAATAAAAAAAGTCCCTCGTTTCATTGTATGATGAAAAGGTCACGCCAACAAAAAAGAAAGATCCTTAGTAAGCAGACCTCCTAGATCTCTTGGTGCACAAAAAAAGTCTTTTAATATAATATATTTATCTATTTCAAAATGATGCATAATTTAAATTTTCGTATATATTAATATAATATATTAAATTGTAGTTATAAATACATAACTTTTTGAAATTATATATTTTCAACAATTCTAAACTAATACCCCCTCAATTTTTACTATAAGTCGTTTTACGATTGTGCACATAGATTAAGAAAATAATTATTCTTTTACATTTTTAAAAAATATCATTAATTATTTATCAAACCACAATTTAACCAATAATAAAATAAATTGTACATTATCTTTGGACATATTAATGACAAGATAATTTATTCTATTTGTTATCACGAATTTACGCGTAAGTGTTCATGATTATTTTAAATATATAAAATATTTCTTATAAACTTTGAAAAAGTTAAAAAATTAAGAGAAATGTTTTATTTTGTTTTATAATAGCTATATTGATTAAGAGAAACTTAGTGATCAATATATTTTATAAAGTAAAGTAAATAATAGATATTATCTCTAACGATTTTAATGACATGATAATATATTTTATTTGTTATCAAAAATTCATACATAAGTTTTCATGATCATTCTACTTATATAAAATATTTGTTCTAAACTTTGAAAAACAAAAAAAAAATTATAAGAGTTTTTCTTGGGTACCCTCTAGGTAGGGTTTAGGGTTAGGTAGGGTTTAGGGTTAGATAGGGTTTAGGGTTGAATAGGGTTTAGGGTTGGGTAGGGTTAAGGGTTGGTTGGATAGGGTTTAGGGTTGGATAGGGTTTAGGGTTAGGATAGGGTTTAGGGTTAGGATAGGGTTTAGGGTTAGGTAGGGTTTAAATAGGGTTTAGGGTTTAAATAGGGTTTTGGGTTAGATAGGGTTTAGGTTTTAAATGGGGTTTAGGGTTAGGTAGGGTTTTTAGGGTTAATCCTCATAATCTGTAATACCCCTAATCTCTAATATTCATAATTCTATATACCCCTAATCTATAATACGCTTAATCTATAATGCCCCTAATCTCATATGCCCATAATATATAATTCCTCTTAATCCTTAATAGTCCTAATCCTTAATATGGACTACTTATATCCTTAATAGTCCTAATCTAATATACTCCTAATAAAACGTTTTGGGGTTTATCGGTAATACTGTTGCTTTACTTTTTTATCTGAAAAATTATTGCTGTAAAATGTTTTGCTCTGGTTATAAATTTTATTTCTGTAGTTTTTTTTCTTTAAAAATGCGATTGGTATAAGTTAGTTGTAAATTGTATTATTATATATACATATATTTTATAACATATAAACCCAATGCAAAATAAATATTATAATAGTTTAAAACTTGTTAAATAAATAAATAAAAATAATTGTTATTAAAGTATATTAAAAATATTAGCGTCTTCTTAATAAAACTAAAAGATTAAAAAAAATTAAAAAAATAAAAGAATAAAGGGGTGATCTTGTAAACGTATTAAAGTCACTGACAACAAATAAAAGAATAAAGGGGGTGATCTTGTAAACGTATTAAAGTCACTGACACGTCTGATATTGTAAACAAACACTTTGCCAGTTTTGATATAAGATCACTTTAGATACAACACTGTTTGGGTTATGTCTGAAACGTCAAGTAGTTAGCAGCTCGGTGAATCTTTTTTCCTCCCCTGTAATAAAGAAAACAACATTTAGTTAGGGACTTAAAAGAATAAAGGGGTGTTAATATGAGATGTAAGAATAAAACTTTGCAGTACAAAGGGACCTTTACTAGAAACAGAGAGCAGCTCCTAGGAAAAAGATTTCACTTTTTGGTTATAGACCAGCTCCTAGCAGCTCGGTGAATCTTTTTTCCTCCCCTGTAATAAAGAACACAACATTTAGTTAGGGACTTAAAAGAAATTCTGACTGCTAGAAGGTGCTGTGGAATTCCCAACTTTGTTGTTTCCTAGCAATGATGCTGGTAGGAAACAAGAAGATGCCATTAAAAAATGAAAGATGAGGTAATTCTATCTATCTCATCTTTGAAATGAGTGAGACTTTGGGAACAACAAAGAAACCTTTTATATACACATATTGCAAAACCATAATGGATGATAACAACTATCTCTAAAATCAGACAATGAATGTCAAGACAAGCTAACATAGAGTGATCAATCCAGTTTGTAATAACTAATAACCCCAAAAAAAAAAGAGTAAGTAGTAGTAGTACCTGGAGGAGAGACGCTAAATGTTGTTTGGTTGACAAGTAGAAGCAACCATCCTGCGTAGATTTTGAACACGAGTCTCTTTCTCTTGATCAAGCATCGTTTTGTGCTCCTTGAGGCTGATGTATCCGTTCAAGAGTTGTATCAAACTGCACGGAGCCTGAGAAATTTATAGATAAATTATTGTACCGTTGAAAACTTAAATATCTCCTCCTGTTCCGTTGAAATAAATATCTCCTCCTGCAATAAATTATTGTACCGTTGAATAAATATTTCCTTTAGAAAAGTATTAGTATTTCTGTAGGAGGAGATATTTATTTCAAAGGAATAATAGATAGAGATCCAAAGGTACAATAATCCAACGCTTGGATATTTATTATTTCTTTTAATTTATTTTTATTCTTTTAATTTATTTTTTAAATAAACTACAATAGTTCTTTTTTTGTGTGACAATACTCTTGTTTTTATACAATACTGACATGTATCTATAGAGATTTCAATTTCAGATTCACATGAAAATATTACCTGTTTTTTGTTTGATATACATATATATCGAATCATTCCTATTAATCCAGATTATCTCTGCATCCCATAGTGTGAATGATGCATGTATGTCCCAGGATACAGAGCAAATTAAAATAAAATAAAAACGTAACACAAAATTAACATATAAAAATAAAGAAGGATTGAAAATTAATTTGCGAGTTTATGATTTTTTTTTTACTCTATCAACGACGAAATGGTATGTGAAGATTTCTCCAGGAAGAATTGGACATTGAGTAACACCTTCTACTCCATCAAACCATGGTGTCCCAATCTCAAACCAAAATCAAACATTACAAGTATTCATCGAATGTTTTTTTTTTAACTGAATTATTCATTAAAGGTATCAAGTATTCATCGAATGTTGTGATATGTTTCTTGAAAAAAAGGCATATTAAAACCGTATAAAATTTTGACTTTTCTCAACAAAATAAATAGAATAGAATATCATATGTACCTCATCAACTTTTCAAGTCATAAAAGTCGAGTGTGTTTGATGCTTCTACACGGCTTTCAACTTTTGCTTTAGCAATCCCATAATAGTTATACTCTTAATATTAAGTTTCATAAAATCGGAGCAGCTAACTAAATTGTGACAATTTATCTTAAACTATTAAAACAGAAGTACAAATTAGACTTAACCCTGAATTTTCCTGGATAATTACAATGGTACGCCACTGATCTAATACACAGTCGTTTTATTTAATTCTTAACCAATTACTTAAATTGAATGATCAAAGTATTGGCTCCTTCTTCTCCAAATCGCAACTCCGGTGCTCCGTTGAATCACTGTGTTCTGCGACCGTGCTCTCTTACCCACCGTGGCTCTTCCTCCATGCCTTCCAGTACTCTTCATCTCTGCCTCTTTGTTGCGTGACGCGTCTGAAGTCCACGACCTCTCTATTCTGTGTCTCTGCTCCGTTTCTCCATCTTGGCCTTAATCGTCATGGCCGCCGGCGTCATCAACTCCAGATACAGCGAAGAAAAAGCTCGATCCATTACTATGGCTGGCTTCTCCCTATTTGCATTTTAGGTCCCTCACGTTTCTGATTATTTTCAAATCAGCCCAAATCTTTGTAAATTGCAGAAACATCCTTATGAATCAACTCTAATCTTTCAATTGTGTTATCTAGACCTGCGAATATTCCATTCGACACGCCCAGTTAGCATTTGTTTACTCTGTTTAATTTTCTGCTGCGGCTAGAATTTCATTTTTTTTAAACATGGCTACAATTTTATTTATCTGCATCAAAAAGGTTGACATCTATTAATCAACCGAGTGTATTAAAATCGAGTGCATAAAATTATGTCGGTACGTCTCTGGTTTTGTGTATACATTCAATTGTCATACGTCTTTGGTACAAACCAAACCAAAGAATCTTTGGGAAAATGCATAATATAGTAATATACACACAACTTTAATTAAGTCAACCAAAAATTATATTGTGTAACAAAATACCTGAAATTAACTACTCCCTCCGTTCCTGAAAGTAAGATGTTTTAGATTTTTTTCTTGTTCCACAAAGATAGATTTTCTATATTGTTAAGGTACTTTTTTATGTTTTTGAGGAAAATTAATTGAGAATATTTGAATTGATTAAATTTCATTGGTGGAAAGTTATTGGAAAGTGTATAATAAAGTAAAAAATAAATTAAATTATAAACATTTATTAAATTCTTAATAAGCGTGCATACACTAGAAAATCTTACTTTCAGGAACAGAGGGAGTATATTTTTATAAAAAGAAATCGTGAGACATATTTATGCGGAATGTTAGTAAGTATTTAATTGAAGATATATGAAATCTTAATCAGTTCGATAAAATATTTGTCAAAATCAACCACTTTACTTATAACTTAGCTTAACAATATCCTTCTTTTTGCTATCACATTAACCAAAAAATATTTTGATCTTTTACATACAATCTATAAATGAACAACCAAAATATTTATTTTCTATATAATATCACATAAATGGAAAAACAAATTGGCAATATTTAAAGAAATTCTATTTCCTTTAAAATATATATATTTTGATATTCCTATTTATTCCGAGAAATCTTTCAATTTTAATAGGATACAAAAAAACAAATATTCTATGGACTAAACCAATCATAATCGATTTTTTAAACTATGTATTCAAATCTAAATATATAATCCTAACAGAGGAAATATGATTAATTTTGAAAATATCAGAATTGATATTGATTTAAATTCTTTTTATAAAACTTGCAAATTACACTGTTGAGAATATTTTGTGCTGATTAATTCCATATTTCACAATCGCACAAACCATATATATACCATATATTACGTGAAACTATTTTTATTCTGAAAAACAAACAAATCATGTCTAACAAAAGAATTTTTACTCTTTTCAAAAATCTCAAATCATATCAAATCGGATGGTACATTCAAGTAAAAAATTTCATTCGTGGAAACATAACACCTCTTACGAAGGAGATCTATCATGACTGTTGTTTTTTAATGGTGGAGTTTGATCTTTGACAAAAAGTGATGGGGTAGAAAAATACGAAGAGAGAAGATGAAGAAGCTAAACTTTGATTCACCGGTAGAAATTCATCAAACTCAAAAAGGTTAGATATGTTTGTTTATTTTTATTTTTTCCAGACTAATCTGTTTTAGTACTAATTTTGGGTTTAGTATTTTTTATTATCTTGAGATATATAGTCCATTTGTTTAACATCTACATTAAATTTATCCATTTTATCAGCACAAAATTTGTACTAAGAACTAAAAATGTAAGATACGGATGATGTAAAAAATGAATTAATATCACTATATGTAATGTTGTTATGAAAAGAAAATTAATTACAAGTAAGTTACTTAGCGAATATTTTTTATAACTTCTATTTGAATGCAATCTAACAATACAAATAGTAATATAAATTACTATAATCATAAACTCTATAAGACAATATATAAAATTACTGTAAATTTCTGGTATAAATTTATATTATGAAAATAAAATTGATTACAAGTATGTTACTTAGTGAATATTTTGTATAACTTCTATTCGAATGCAATCTAACAATACAAATATTTATATAAACTATTATAATCATAAACTCTATAAGACAAAATATAAAATTACTGTAAATTTCTGGTATAAAATTATGTTGTTGAAAAGTTCATATTAAACAAATATTTCAATGATAAGTGCATAAAGTATATACAATCTATAATATAGAAAAAAATTAAAAAACTTTAAAAATATTAAAATGAATGAAAACACCCGTGCGGACGCACGGATCAAAGTCTAGTGAATATATTAATCCTCAATTTATGTAAACGACGATTAATCTCCGATCAGATTTGTTAAGAATGTATTTTTAATCCCACTAAAACATAATTTCACGCTTGTGTTTTTGAAAACCTCTGATTGTGTTAGTTTTTTAAAAAAGTGCATCCTCGGTGGATCGAATCACTAAAGCGATAACATATATGATTTGTGAAATTTGCTAGGTGTACATAATTCCAAATAATTATTAACAATAAAAGATAAAATTTGAATGGTTTTGGTCCAATTGAAGCTTATAAGGGTCCAGGACTCAAGAAAATCGTTTCAACCAAGTACAAGCATTAATTGATTAGCTTGCTCATGGTTACTATTTTAAAAATATATGTGAAATCAATGATGCACCATGGTATTAAGGCTTCGAATGGTAACAGTGGGTTAGGCGGTGCGGGACAAGCAGATTGGTTAGTGCGGTGCGATTTAAGTGCGGTTTGTGTCAGAGAAACACATACCGCGGGACAAGCGCGGTTCGTCTAAAAAAACGGTTTAAAAAAATATGTGAATGGTGACTAAAATAATAAAAAAATGCCGAACAAATGCTTGAATGATGTTTATAAACTAAATAGTGCTAAAAAATATAAACTAATATTCTACTTGATATTATAAATATATTTTACATACTTTTAAAGTACAAATAAATTACAATCAGAAAATAAGTTTATTTTATTGATTTTTCCATAACATATTTGCAATATTATCTATTATTGCCTCATATGTCATTCATCTGCTACCTCAACTGTTTCCAAATCATCCAAATCGGTATAAAAATCGGTCTTTCCTTGTGTGTTGAATCTTCCTGTCTCTGCCATTATTTCAGCAAAATATGTATCTGAAAAATTATATCGGTATTGAGGTACGGTTTAAGTGCGGTTTATGCGAGAGAAATGCATACTGCAGGACAACTGCGGTTCATCTAAAAAGCGATCAAAAATAGTATATGATGGTAAAATCTATAGTAACTTCAGCGGAATACATATAATACTATTTATATTTTATAAATTGAAAATTTAATGATAAAAATATGATTTAAATAAATATTTTATTTATCGTAAAGTTATATATCTTAACCCCGTCAAATTATATTTACTTTTTTTGTTTAATATATAAAGACTGCCAAAGTTGTGTATATTATCTTTAAACAAAATTAAATAAATTATATTTTTATAATTAAAAAAGTTATACTAGTGTAACCAAAGTTAATTTTATCACCCAAATAATAAACACTTAAACTTTAGTTTTTGTAAAGTGAATGCATTTGTATTTTTTATATATATGTTAGTAATTAAAAGTAATAATAAAAAACTTATATGTATTATTGTATCTCTAACCACACCTAACCACACCTAATTACCATCTTGTCAATTGAGGGTGCGGTGCAAAGTACAATTACATCCCGCACTTTATTTTCTGTTTTTTTTTAATTTATTTTTTAAAACAAAATAAAATCAAAAAGTTTAGTTGAATGGTAACTCATTATCTCTCCCACACTGCGTTCTTCCCATCCCGCACAAAACATTCGGAGCCTAAGTATCATTTGTTAACTATCACCATTCAATTATTCTCAATTTTTACTTTAATTTTAGTTTAGCAAAAAATTTTTTTTATCACCATTCAACTACTTGGTAAAATAAAAAAAGTCTCTCGTTTCATTGTACTATGAAAATGTCACGCCAACAAAAAAGAAAGATCCTTTAGTAAGCAGACTCCTAGATCTCTTGGTGCACAAAAAAGTCTCTTAATATAATATACTTCATATATTTCAAAATGATGCATAATTTAAATTTTTTGTATATATTAATACAACATATTAAATTGTAGTTATAAATATATTTTCCATAATTCTAAACTAATACCCCCTCAGTTTTTAATATAAGTCGTTTTAATTATTTTTTAAAAAAAATATATATTATTAATTATTTCTCTAACCACAATTCAATCAATAATAAAATAAAATGTATATTATCTTTGGTTATATAACGGTAACTGTTAATAAATTTTACATAGAAAATTGAAAATGTCATCCAATTTGGAACATAAAATTTCTTCTAAAATGTTATCTATTAAAAAAATGGAAAGAGTAAAATTTTAATAAATGCAATTATTTTTCTGAAGTTTACAATTATAATCATTATTAATTCATAAAAGTTGTACATTGAAAATATAAAAATCATCTTTTAAAATACTTTTTTTCTAAAAGGGAGGGAGTATCGTTTTGTGTTATCAACAAATTAAAGCTCAACAAATTAAAGCCCATTATTACCATATCGTTTGGATGTTTCATAGTACAGATTACATTTCATAAAAAAATGACTACATTCTTCTTCTCAAAACTAAACTAAGTTGTTTCATATTTCTAGTGAACTAAAAGTTCTCTGATCCTATAAATTTCCCTATTGTTTCATTAACAACCCTATTTTTGGTTTGGATAAAGAAAAAGCAAAGATTCTTACGTACCCTGCACAGCAAAATTTTCTCCATGAAGCTAAATAACCATCAAAGTAACCTCCAACACGAACATACAGTTAGCTTATATCAGAGGTAATAAACCCAAAATCCAAAATATATATACACATACTTTTGATTTACAAATCGATAAGAAAAAAAAACAAAAATTGATATGGAGATCCAAACATTTCCCAACGGAATCGTATTCTTTGATCTAGAAACTAACGTACCAAACAAAACAGGACAACATTTTCACATCCTAGAGTTTGGTGCCATCATCGTATGTCCAAGAAAACTCGAGGAGCTAGAGAGCTTCACAACGCTTATACAACCCAAAGACCTGTCAGTGGCCTCATTACGATCGTCTAGGTTAGATGGAATCACGAGGGCTAAGGTCACAGACGCACCAAGTTTCGAAGATGTGGCTGAGAAGATCTATGGTTTGTTGAATGGTCGGATTTGGGCAGGTCATAACATTATAAGATTCGATTGCGTTAGGATTAAAGAAGCTTTTGCTGAGATCGGTAAAGCTGCGCCTGAACCCTCAGGGATCATTGATTCTTTGGGTTTATTAAGTGACAAGTTTGGCAAAAGAGCTGGCAACATGAAGGTACCATGCAAATCCTATGTCATATTTCAAAAAGATGATTGATTAGAAATATAAGGCTTTTTTAACAGAAATATAAGGCTTTATTATAAGAATCATAGTATACAATTTTTATTTTGATAAAAGTGAATTTACATCTCTTAAACCAAATATTATATAAAGTTAAAAAAAACAAATATTATAGTATTTAAACAAATACAAATCCTTCTGTTTATTACAATATATTTTGTAAAATTATCAACTATATCAATATAAGATTTAAAAATTTATGACACATCAATCTATTCAGAACAACAAACGTATCCATTTATCAAGCTTGCTTCATATTCTGTTGTAGATGGCAAGTTTGGCTGCCTATTTTAGTCTTGGAGTGCAAAAACACAGGTACCTTAATCATATTTGTGTGTCTTAATGTGACGTTGTTTGTAACATATTTGTGTGTCTTAATGTGACGTTGTTTGTAACATATTTGTGTGTCTTAATGTGACGTTGTTTGTAACATATTTGTGTGTCTTAATGTGACGTTGTTTGTAACATATTTGTGTGTCTTAATGTGACGTTGTTTGTAAGATAATCTTATTACATATATATGTTGATAATTGCAGGAGTCTTGACGATGTTCGAATGAATTTAGAGGTCCTCAACAGTGCTTTTCTTGGTATGTCGTATCCTCAGAATTCTTCTCTTATCTTTTGTCTTAAATTTTATTTATTCTTTTTACATTACCTATACATATCAAATAACTTTATATATATATATTGTACATATATATATATATGTACATATCTATATAGGAATCTACACTTCCGAATCAATTAGAGGGAAAGTGGCAAAGTTCTTCAAAGATCAGGACAAGAAGTCGAAGTCATCGCCAAATAGCCCAAAAAGCAATGCCTTACACGAAGGGTAGTAGTCTCGGGAAGGTAATAGAGTTTCTTCCTTTTAAGTTATAACACATTCATATTACTAAGATTTTGCTATTTTTCAGTTTAAAGTGTTCTTGTTTATATAATATACAGATGGCACAGAATATGAAGAATATCTTAAACAAAGCTCAAGGCACCCAAACTCTTCAAAGCTTGATTAGACATTCTCATTCATTTGCATCCCTTGGTGGTTGTTATTTTTTTATAATTTGAAAAATGAATTTCATTGTATATATTGCACATTTGTGTTTATGTTCACTGGCTATACTGCCAAAAACATTATTAGAAAACTATTTATATTATGATTCACACGGTATTGCTAAGTGATTTTAACGCCATATGAAAAGATCGTTGTAGAAGTACTCCAGCAAATGTTATTCATTCAAGCATCAATCATTCATGTTTAATTGAACCCACAAATGACGAAACTTGGAAACAGGTTGTGCGTTTTCACTTTTCAATGTGAAAACAATTACGATGCACAATACCTGTGAGGTCTTTCTCTTAGCTGCTCCAATAATCTTGGATCTTGTTCTCCTTGCGAAACTCAGCAACAGGATTCGGTTCAGGAAGAGGTTCATTGGTTCACAAAACAAGTTATTACATGTTTTCATTTCAGTGAACCGTGATTTTGGGTCCTTTTTTGGAGGGGAAGTGTTAAGCTAGATGGGCTTTTCATTTCTTTCCATTCGGTGGACACCATAGTCAGCTACCTCACCAATGCACCGCTCGTGCCACCGGGAACATGGGTGGTTAGTATATTGTACAAGTGTCTAGGTTGGTTGGACCATAATTTCATAATCGCTTTATAATTTGGTTTCATATGTGCGTAAACAACTTATAGTTTGAGATTTTTACCATGTTTTCGGTCCGATGAAATTTGTCTACAGTTCTATATTGATATTTTATTATAGTCAAGGGAATCCGATCTGGTTGGAGGATTTAATTAAAACGTATTGGTCTTTTCATAACAATTTTATTTTAAATATACTCATTCGCAAGTGTATAGTTTGGGATAATTCATAACACATTAAAAAAGTTTAAAAATTTCCCATGGCATCATCAGTGACCTCAATGAATTCTTATTACTCAAGGAAAAGAGAGAGAATGATGACATAAGTAATTTAAATTTATCATATGTTTGAGGACTAATTTAATTGAAGATACCCTAATACCAAATGAATTGTTGATAGTTAATTAATTAATCAGTAATTTGAATGACGACAAATTGTGATGACTCCCAAAACACCAACAACTAGGCCTCGAGGTTTGGAGTTCAGAAGAAAACTGAAGAAAGAAAACAAAATTATACTATAAATAAACTATAGACCAATTATAAACCTAATCCTATCTAGCTATAAGCTATGACAACGATCCATTTCCATGAAAACGTTAATATTTAACATCCTCTAGTCTTCAATTATTGAGGAACGACCTATTATCTACTCTTCCATCCTATTTAAATGTCGTGTAAAAACATTTATCTTCTTTTTTTTGGACAAGCAAAAACATTTATCTATTTAAAAATAAACATTGTTTAAAAGATTGCGAAATTGTTTTTTGTAAAAATACAACAGTATACTCCATCCAGGGTTAAATATAAAAAAGTATACGAGTATCATCGCTAAGCTTTGATCGGGCGTGACGTGCATTCGCATTCGCATTACTTTACTCTATACCTCATTATTAATTATCAGACGCTTTCATCGTCACGAGACAGTCACCTCCACTTCCATTACATTGTTTAAACCTTTCTACCTAAATTTCTACCAATGATTTCATGACAATACTATATTTTATAATGTCCAATAAGAATTATTCAAACTGTTACTATTTATGTACCAAGTACTAACCATGAAATACGGCAAAAGATGTGACTTTTCGTTATAAATATTTGTACACTTACTAATTAGTATTGATCATATTAAAACGAGATTCGTGGTGCGCTTATTTCAACTTTCACTAGCTCTTTAAAAATACATAAAGTAACAAAAATGCATATCATCAAACTAAATAATATGAAGGACAGGAAATATGTTTTCATTCCAAATTTTTTAGAACAAACTTTTTACATAACGGTGCTAATTAACAATTAAGGGCGACAATCTCAAGTTACACACAAGCTTAAAACTTTAAGAATAAGAACTACTTAATTTGATGGTGATAGTACGTCGCTGTTTCTGGCTTTGCCTTCGTCGTGCTCCATTTGTTGTTCTCTGCATTCAACGCTACAAAACGCTGCATCTCCTCTACATGAGTGATGTATACATATGTATATAGTCAGAAGCATATAATTAAATACAAAATTGTAAGATGATAAATAATCTAGAAAAGAGTAATCAATATGTAAACGTACTTGTACATGTAGATATCATGACCGGGAGTTAAACGGCGTTTGCAAAATCCACAGCTTCCAAGAAAAGACGACGACGGCAACGATGATTTCCCACCGTCTTTTCTCTCGTTCCTTCTGTGATTTCTCGGCGAAAACATCGCCAAGAACCGGTGGTCGTAGTTATATCCGCCGTCTACCACCGCCATAGCCACGTCAGAATCTTGACCGGCGGTGTGAGTATCATCAATCTCGATGGTGATCCTCGTTATGCTTCGTGTTCTCTGCATGTGTGGCTGTCGTCGATTCCCAAGCAACATACGTACTATTTTTTTCCAAATATTATCAAAGAAAGAAAAGGAATTCGATTACAAAAAAAGGAAAGTTTTTTTCTAATATGATTAGATTGTTGCTAGAGGAGGGGGGAGGTGTGTGTTACCATGCCACTCGCTTTAAATACACACGAAATCATACACTGTATGATTATTATAATTCATGCTTACGTTTATTTTTTGAGATTTACGTATTTGATCGTAATATTAAAATGTATATGATATGATTCGATTGAAGATCCAATTACTATTCCTCAGGTCGTTATTGGTAGGTCAATAATTTCATATATTTGGTCTTTGGACACTAAACATCGCTCCCTAGCTAGTAAACTTTTTGCAATAAGAAGAAACTATAATGGTGTTCAAAAAAAAAGAAGAAGAAACTATCAATCCTCAGTTTTTTTCCTATATATTTATTATATACTCCCCTATGTTTCTTAATTACGATCTTATAAACTATCAATACATGTATCAAATAATCCAGTCCTGAACCACTAATCAGATTAGGGAAGTTAAAAGAGTCGACTAGAATGTTCTAATCCGGCCCGTTAACATTTGAATTCATTATGTCTTAAGCCCGTTTATTGTCAGTTTCTTTATGCCCATATGCGTATGTTCTCCCGTTTATTATTTCGCGGCCCAACCTCGATACATTATTGGTTCGGTGTTGGCTGAGGATTTGTCGAGCGTGCATGAAGATGTGACTGTGAAAAGTGAAAAATTGGAAGAGTGATTTGATTAAATGTGACGAGAAAAAACACGAGTCGCTATGTTCCTAGTAGAACTTTCGAGATTATCCAAACCTCTGGAGTAAATGCTATACGATTAATGTGTGTTAGAAAGCATTTCATCAACACATGCAACACTACATGAATCTGCAATGTTAGAAAGAAATAAGAAAAAATTATGTTCAAAAGAAAATATTGTACTGTACGTATTACTTTTCCACACTCTTTGGAATCACAAATAGTTAATATTAGGTTGATTATTCTTCTTTTTTCATATCTCTCATGATCAAAGACCATGCTCCTAAAATCAAAATACCAAAAATGGTATTCCCTTGGTTTTAATATTCGATGTTATTATTGAAAACATGCATATTAAAGTAAAGTAGTTGGATAAAGCATTAAAGTAATGTTACAATATACCTGTTTTACCTTTGTATTTGTATTAATGAGTATATCAACACTACATAATAATAATCCATTGTAAATATAATCAAGGGAAACATATACTAAGTAAATAAGCCATACAACCACATGCTCAAGGATTGAAGAATAAAGCCTTGCGTTTGGCGTACCATACTAAGTATTAATTTCATACAAATCAGATATAAAATGCATGAATTATAAAGATGATCACTTTACGTTGGATACATATTTAATTAATCACTATACAGAGTAAGTGCTAATAAACCCTTTATAATATATATATATATATGTTCAAAGAATTGGTTTGGATTATTGGACAAGAGGTCGACAAAGAAATAGGTGTAGTCATAATTTGATGTTATTTAGACCAAACAAATAATAATTTGATGTTATCTTGACCTCCAATGGTGGAGGAAGAGTTGACATTAACAAAAGTCAACTAGCTTCATTGAATTTTAAATGATATCCAAATATGTCGTGTATGACTGTATGTTTAAGTGGCCACTATATCACCATGATCTTGTCGATATTTAATTACTAAACTGTACATCGTGTATTGACTTGGAGATTAACTATTAATGTCCCATGGAAATATATATCAGGTTGTCAGTTGTCATGCTAATATGATTATATGGCTAATCTGTAATAGATAACAATATCAAATGATAAGGGACTATAAATTACATTTTTTTTTAACAAAAAGTTAATCTAAATAGTAAATACAATTAGCTACAGATTTCTAAGAGGACCCAATGGAAATTTTGTTATAGTTCGTATTCCCACAAGTTTGTGTTTATAATTGACTTCATATAAATTTGTTAGAAGCACCGTCTTTATGATCTTTGTTACGTTAACTATTTAGGTTTGGTACCACAAAATCCAGTCACAAGAAATATTCGCTACACAACTATTTATAATACTTAAACTTTATAATCTTTCCTTATAAACCTAAAGTGAATGAAAAAAAGTTGCAAAAAAAAAAAAAACCTAAAGTGAATGGTTGAAAAGTTTGGAAAATTTATACGCTATTTAAGGTGTACGAGTTATCTTGGGTACGCCTAACCCCTTTCTAGCTTCAATTGTTCTTTTGTGTGTGTGCAATACGTGTATTTGCCATATTCCAGATCATCAACCACAAATCTACGAATATTCTTGAGCTTACATTGCCGATCAAGGATAAAAAATATCTTTTGAAAGAAAACGTAGAAAGTTCAGATGCTATTTCGACAACTTTATCAGACGTGTAATCGAGTTTATCTCGATGAGTTTAGATTTACTCCTAATGTACGTTATGATTTGGTTGCCAATAGATTAACGATGAGATCAAAAGATAGGTTCTTTGTTTCGCTTCTTTTGTCAAAGCAACTTGTCAGGTCTCAGAGAAGAGAACCGATAGATAGTGACTACCACGTAGGATCCTACGTGTGAACATGCCAAAGTGGGTCCCAAATATTTTCTTATTCTCTATAAATAATTTGCTCCCACATTGGCATTTTCACGTAGTATCGTTTTGAAGAATTTTTTAAGTAAGACAATCAGGGAATAAAAATACGTGGAAGGCTACTCTTATTGTTTTGAATTTCACCGGTAAATGCATAAACTTGGGAATAAACAATCCTACAGGTAGGAAAGCGGGTTTTCAACCTTCTAAAGTTTTGCACATACCTAACTTTCCATTTTAATATTTGTAGTGAAATTGTGTTTAGAATAAAGTTTTATTTAGGCGTTCGGTTTTTATGATATTATTCAATGACCAAAAGATAAGATAATGATGAATGAAATTGAGAGTGCAGTTTTACTGATTTGAATCTTTAAAATCATTATTCAGTTTATCTCCTTTTCTAACACATTCAAACAAAATGATAATCTCACATCACATTCCTGAGGATAGTAGTTAAGAAAACAAAATTGTCAAAAGGTGAATAAGAAGATCCATTAGCTTCCTTGTAACGCAAACTTTAACCACCCTGAGTTCTCACCTCTTTCCTATTAAAGCCCAGTGAAACAAGTCCACAAGCCCATATGTTCTAGGGTTTCATTACAAGTAGCTTGAGTATAAATAGAGTCTTATGAGAGTCTTGTCTTGTAACTAAGAGAGTTGCCTCTCAAGCAGCTATCTTTCCTTTTTATGATATAAATCAATGTCTATTTGTTCTTGGTGACAACTCGAATCTTCTTCCTTTCCATTTCTATTTTGTTCTTTAATAAAGCTCCACTGAGCTATGTCTTTAGTTAGTTCACTTCTGTGTCAATAAGAACTCAAGCCTATCTTGTTTTGAAACTTCATCATGGTATCAGAGCTTCAGTCGGTTCATGGGTGTTCGTACCTCTTCTTGAGCTTCCGTTCAACTTATCAAGTTAGCTTCAGTGTCTTTTTTATTGGGTTTGGTTTCTGACGTGGAATCCAAAAAAAAAAAAAAAAAAAGGTGGCGACTTTCTTGCGTTTTCAAGCCCTCTGGTTAGTGACTGAGCAAGCGTGAAGAGAAGTGGGTTATGGTCTTTACTCTAACGGTGGAAGCTGCTACGGCGCTCGTTGTGAGGACGTGAAGACTTAACAAACAGAAGATGGAGAATACCCACGACAGATGAGTTTCTTCTTCACAACATCATCATCACATCCCACTCTATCAAGCTTGAGGCGTAAACATTGGTAATGTTTCTGTATTTTCTACTGAAACAGAACATGAGTTATAATTGTTGCTTGATAGAGATGGAAGAATATTGCGATCGCTTGGTTTGGTGGTGTTCTGTTGCTGATTAGTTTTAGACTAAGTATGAAATTGAGAAACTAGGCTGAAGGAGCTGATTTGGCTTGATAATGATGTGATTCATGGTTGAACGTTTCTGGTTTGTTGAATGCACACAAGATGCTTGATGAAATGCTTAAGAGAGGGTTATTTTATGAAGAATCATTGAGTTTGTGGTTGACTGAAAACAGTAGTTGGGTTAAGAAAGAAGACAGTAAGAGCAAGATTGGCTGCAAACCGTTAGAAGAGTTTGAAGGCTTGCGTGTAGTAAGCAAAAGAAGGAGCATGGTGTTTGACATGTTTACAATGTGGTCACCGATAGTGGGTGATTTTTTTAGTTTAAGTTTATAAAGGGAGTACCTCTGTGAGAGTCTGGAAGCTCTACAAGTATTTACCCTAAAGGAATGGTAAAAAGCACCTCTGAGAAAGTTTATGATAATTCTACAAGTGCAAAAGACACCTCTGAGAGAATTACATTAGCTTACAAGTGCATACCAAGTTATGGTCACACATACCTCTGAGAGAGTTTATAAAGCTCTACAAGTATAGGCCAACATGAAGCTGTATACAGCTTTGAAGAAGAAAATATGCTCTGCTCTTATCAGCTCTATTCTACCTTCAGTTCACATGTCCAAGACCTGCTACACATTTCATCACCAACTAGTCTTCTACAAGTACATCCAACTTCCGATCTTGATGTTGCTAAAGTAATCAGGTTGTGCATTCAAACTCAGCAGCTTTGTGTTCACCCGCTGCTAAGTTTGCGGGGGAGTATTAAAGCCCAGTGAAACAAGTCCACAAGCCCATATGTTCTAGGGTTTCATTACAAGTAGCTTGAGTATAAATAGAGTCTTATGAGAGTCTTGTCTTGTAACTAAGAGAGTTGCCTCTCAAGCAGCTATCTTTCCTTTTTATGATATAAATCAATGTCTATTTGTTCTTGGTGACAACTCGAATCTTCTTCCTTTCCATTTCTATTTTGTTCTTTAATAAAGCTCCACTGAGCTATGTCTTTAGTTAGTTCACTTCTGTGTCAATAAGAACTCAAGCCTATCTTGTTTTGAAACTTCATCATTTCCATCATCGTCCAATAGCTTTCTTGACTTTATCTCGCTACATTTTCTTGCTCACAAACTAAGTTCATATTCCCCTCTTTTACATACTTTTATGACTTGGACCACATAAACTACTTTTTGAAATATGGAATAATATGACCGCCGCTCATGGTTGATGTTACTGCGATTTCTTGGTTTTGTTTACATGTATGAAATATAAAACTTCATTGTTCCATGATTTCCCCCTTCTAATTCAGATAATATATTCATGTTATTTGATGTTGTAACTTGACGTAATGTAAAAGATATTTTGGCATGAAGAAAATAAGTGGTTAGAAGGTAAACTGGCCTTTCAACTTGCCCTAGAATCAACTACTTTTGGCTCTTACGAAATTTTTGTGTATTTTTTTGCTGGAAAGATTCCATCTCAACAAATAACTTCCAAAACAAGAGTGCAAGATCAAATGGGAACTTCTAGTATATAGTTTTTGAAGTTATTAAGAGAGATTAATATGTAATAGTAACTTAATAATGTAACATGATAGAACGAAGTGTGAAAAAATGAAATCTGTTTCTTTCCTTTTGTTTTCAATTTGGAAATTAGAATGTAATTCTTAGCTTTTATAGAAAATTATTCTTAAAATTTAAAATCAAGATGGTTGATGATTCTTTTATAACACACGCCATAAAGTCATATTATTCTCAAACATTCACTGGGAACGGCTTAGATCCAAAGAATATGTGGACTTCGCTTTCCTATTTTCTAAAGTCTCCATGGAATAAAAGATATCTTCCAGCTAAATTAACAAATTGTGAATAGAACAAAAGCATAAAACAAAAAGTAGAGATAAAATAAATAACAGAAAAAAAATTCTATTGAACTAATTTATATCATTATAACAATAAAATGAAGAGGCTTCTCGTATTATATAAGCAAAGAACTTCGCATGCGAAACCAAGAGAGACAAACAAACAAACAAAAAAATCAAATTTAGAGAGAGCCAAAAGAAAAACTACTATCAAACTTCTTATTTCGACCCCGAAGTTTTTATTTTGATATATTTCAACCCCGTCTCCTTCTTTTTCTCGTTCTTTCATAGATTTTAACTTGTTGCTCGGTCAAGCTAAGAAGGTGTGTTTGGATCCTTCTCCATTACGTTTTTAAGATACATATGGCAGCCATAGATATGTTCAACAGCAGCACAGATCTCTCAGACCCTTTCAAAGAAGAGCTCATGAAAGTACTTAAACCTTCTCTTCCTCCTGTTCCAAACACAATCTTCTGTTTCAACCAAACCACACCACTCGGTCTGAACCAACTCACACCTTACCAAATCCACCAGATCCAAAACCAGCTTAACCAGAGACGCAGCACCACCATCTCGAATCTCTCTCCAAAGCCAGTAACAATGAAGAGCATGACCGCTCAGAAACTCTACAGAGGAGTCAGGCAAAGACACTGGGGAAAATGGGTCGCTGAGATCCGTTTACCCAAGAACCGGACCCGGCTCTGGCTTGGAACTTTCGACACAGCTGAAGAAGCAGCCATGGCTTATGACCAAGCTGCTTACAAGCTCCGTGGCGAGCTCGCGAGGCTTAATTTCCCACGCACGAGGCGCGAGTGTGGATACGGAGGTGGTGATGGCAGATTCAAGCCTCTTCATCCCTCTGTCGAAGCAAAGCTCGAAGCGATTTGTCAGAGCTCGGTAAAAACAGAGGATCTTGATCTCCCCTGTTCTGAAACAGAGCTTTTCCCGCCAAAAGCAGAGTATCAAGAAAGTGAATTTGGGTCTTTGAGAGCTGATGAGAACTCGTTTTCAGATGAGTCTCAGGTGGGATCTTCTTCGCCGGATTCTGGTGTTACCACTGCGTTCTTGGGTTTTTCGGATTCAGGGGTTGATGAGATTGGGAGTTTCGTGCTGGAGAAGTTTCCTTCTGTGGAGATTGATTGGGATGCGATTAGCAAACTGTCTGAATCTTGAATGATGTTTCATATTAGTTAGTTAATCTCTGCGACTGAAGTTTTATACAGTCGTAGAGAATTGTCTAAAGGTTGTCTATGTTGAAATCATCCCTCCATGTGTTTGGTCTGGCTGGTTCATGTGTTTTTTTTTAAGAAACCTTGTCATAGACCCAATCATCAGAGGAGTTTATGTGTATTATCATCTTTAAGTTTCTAATGAATGTAAAGTATTGAGTCTTTTTTATTTTATGATCAATTTTTGTTTTGTTATTTCGTTTAGCTTTCATATCAGTTTTGGACATTATAAAGATGCTGATAAAGTATATTGTAAAATTATGGAAGGCATAGTAGGGCCAGAGAGGGGTCATACGGGATCACATAAGCCACAAAGCTTGATTCTAAGTTTAAGAAGCTTGCACTGGCAAAGGGTAAAATTGATGTATGACTATAATTTTAGAGTCTTGTAGTATTATAATATGTATACACAGAGGAATGAATAAAGCAGCATTATCCAATATTCTGATTCTTTTCTTTCAGTACATAAAGACAGTGTTCATACCGACAAAAAAAGTTGAATTGGATGCTTGTGGAAGTATATAAAGGCTTTTCTAGCTTTCATTCTTTGAAACTGCACATTGGCAGATAAACTAATGGTGCATAGATCTTTTGTTGGAATCTCAGTTTGTAATCATATACAGACTATACTTCGTCTAAGCACCTAATCCTTAGTCCCACATTCACCACTCTTGGACCATCTATTCCTCTATTTCCTACTCTAAATAGAGGACCTATATGGTAGAAATATGTTTGTCTTTAATACATTTCTCTATTTTTCCATTTTTAAAAGAATATTTTTGGTATATTTTATTCATTTATTTTAAAAATAATATTTGTTGTTTGTGAAACTTGACAATTAACCTGATTCATATTAATTTTTCTAAGATTTTCATAAAACTATGATATTCATTAAACTTAAGGATAAGAATAATATTTTTGACACGTTTTAGATCTATTTTTGGATCTTTAACTTAATTGTGTTTCTGTGCACTGGTGTTTTTTTTGTTTGTGTTTCATGTTTTGGTGTGAATTGATTACTTATCATTGTTTCATGATTTGTCTATGTGATATGGTTTTGTAGAGTGTGTTTTTGAGACTCATAAATCATAATCGAGGAATATGTCCCAAGTTCGAGGCAAAGAGTAGCAGATTTGAGGACATGAGCTTCCACACCAAACGGCCATGGAACCTCGGTAGAAGTTTGATCTGGGATTATCGTATGAGAAACCTGTTCACAAATCACATACCTTCCTTGTCTCAGAAGATATGCTTTATTATGTTTTTCTTTAGTTCAGGTTTTGCTTTTTCATTTTCTTTACTTGAATATTTGTCAAGTGTCTTTTATTTTCTTGTAAATCCAGTCATCAAAACCGTTAGTCCTCTGTTTTGTTTTCATAAAAATACTTGAATTTTGTGTAGTTTTGTAGAGTTTGTTTATGATTAGCTCTTTTTCTCAGTATTTGTAAAATGAAATTTTACTGAACTTGTCTAAGAGCTAGTAATAAACAAAGGACTAATCAGCTATTAATAACTAAATCACTCTCTATCTAACTGATTCGTAGACTATGCAAATTTACAGTTCCTCCGTATAATTGTGTGTAAAGAGATAAGAGTTTGGAACTGTCATTACATAAAGAGGTTTGGTAAGGATGTCTGCAACCTTGAAGCTCTGTTGTAGTGTGCAAGGGCTTCATTTTGCCTTCTCCAAACTTCTCTTGAAAAAGTGTGGTTCGTAATCGATCGTGATAAATTGGGCGAATGTCAATTGATGTGGTGTTATAACAGAACTGCACATTGAGATGTTTGCTTACAAACAACATTGTTAGGTATAATTTCCCTCTTGACTTGGAAATGTAACCAAGTGGTAAAACCTCATGTAGACCTCCTTTGTGTCTAATCACTATTTGAGAAAGACCAAAAGAAGTCAGTCATGAGGAATGTCTAGTCATTTAAGAACTAAGTTGTGAGAAAGACCAAAAGAAGTGTAGCTACAATTACCAAAGCGTTTAAACTTTCTAATTTTTTTAAAAGTTCTGATGGACAAAAGTTGGCGTGAATTTGTTTTAGACCAATTGGTAATTGTTATTAGGCTCAACAGTTTCTTGTTAACCTTTTTTCATGTAGTTACTAGTGGTATTCCGGCGCTACGCGCCGGCTTCGTATGTGTTATTCTCATTAGAGTTCAAAATTGTTTTTTCGATCAATTTTATAGGGAGAGTGGTTAGTGACAGTACGGTAATACTTTGTTTTAAAGTTTTTTAGGTCAAAGAAAA
>NC_027754.1:47889753-47892029 GCF_000695525.1 Brassica oleracea var. oleracea
GAAACCTGAAACATGTTCAGACAATAGCTAATCAGGCCTGATTTTTTAAACCGGGTTTGTTTTCGGGGTTGAATCATGTAAAATGGATCCTATAGCCAATTACGATAATCTATAGATGACAAATCAGTTTATCATCAAGATCCAGAAATCAAAGAAATCAAGCTTTTACCAGCTCTGTTGTGGTCTTCTTCTTGAAAACTTTAGCTATTGGAATCGAGAAATCTTTGTGCCTGAAAATTTAAAACAGTATTGAATCCAATGAAAAGAAATCTGAAATAATTAACCTTACACGGGGAATCCCTTGATTGATGTAGAGATTTGGTCCAAACTCCAAATTCAAAGTCATGATAAAAATCAGAAAACCAGAATATGATTTGAAGGAGATGAGCGAAGGTGTTAATTGTGTAAGAGAATGATTGGGAAGATAGAACGAAAGTTGTTCGGTTACCTTGGAAGATGATGATGTCATTTAATGGGAGTGAGTGGGAGGAGTGGTGAAAATCACGTTAATGCAGCCATTACAGAGGAGTCGGCGGTGTCGTAATCTGAAGGGAGACGAGCTCTGCTTTGTATTTCCAGTATCCAAAAGGTTGAATTTTATAAACATATGGACTCGCATGAAAATTAGAACAAATGCCCAATAACTTGCTAATATATTACATCTGGCCCATTCAGACAAAACGTGAGATGATTAAAAAATGAGAGTACAGGTGTCGCAAAATGCCCCATTCAAAACGATGAGGTGGAGTGCGAGAGAAAACCCTGTTTTATTAATATAGATAGATAGATTATATCTCATATTTAGTTTTTGTGTCTACTATTTCTTTTGATTGGTTGCATTTTATATATCTTATCTTTCTTATATATTATTATTAAGCATTTTTTTCCAATTCTCTTCTACAATTACAGTTTTAACAAATAAATTTAAAGTCACGAAAGTGAACCACTACCATCCATATATATTCTATTAAGTTAATATTTTTTTTAGTAAATCAAGCTAGTTATAGAATTTTGATCTAGATGCATTTTAATATAAAACTACTTTATAGCTATTATGTATACAATTCGGTATAGTAACAATCATTTAACATATAAGTTATAACACTTTCTCTGTATTAATTTAGTGATTTTTTTTTGCGTTGGGGTTCCTTTGATCAGTTAAAAAGTTTACATCTTACTAGAGTTCAGAAATCATACTTATTAATCGATGCATATGAGAATGAGATTTTTTTTTATGTACACAATTTGGTTTTTGAAAATTTTAGTGACATGGTAATAATTAACAGATACTGTATGTTATAAAGCTCAAGTGAGATTTTTTGTTCTTAAACCTGTGATACTTTTTCATGGTATTATTCGTGTAGAGTTTCTTTTGATCCATAATAGAAGCATGAAAAAGATTTAACCTTTTTATTATGATTTTATAGGAAAAAAGTCATTAAAACACTTATATTTGTATCCGTTGTACAGCAGTTATTTTTTTTAAAAAAAGCTTGTTTGATCAATAAATAGTTTTTTCATCTAGAAAAATAATTTATTTGCGCCTCCGTATCATATGTCACACTTGTAAAACAAATTTAAATTTCTAATTACGAGCTTGATGACACTGTTAAAGTGGACATAGACAGAGTCCTATTTTCTCTCCTTCGTTTTCTCTCATCTCAAAATTTTGGGATTTCAGTTGGAAAGGAAACGATGTCCACTTTATAGCACCCAGAGTGACAAAGTACTTAGCCTAAGTTTCCACCCAACAAGGCCATGGATTCTCGCCGGTTTGGCCAGTGGCGAGTTCAAGATCTTCGATTATCTTCGGGAGAACCTCATCCACAGTTTAGGTGCACATGAGGGAGCTGTTCTTGGAGTTGATTTCCACAGTTCAGAGGCAATTTTTGTCACTGGAGGTAATATCTCTTTCAATCTATGTCGTTTCTAGGGTTTAGTTTTCATTGACCCCTTATATTGTTGAATATGTCATTTGTTTGCTAGTTTTAGGGTTTAGTATTTCCTTAGATCATGTTTGTGTCTCAGATTTTACACTAGATTTGTAGTAATTTGTAGATCAAAACAAATATTTGTGTGATAACGTTATTGTTTTTGTTTAAGACACTGATATTGTAGACAAAATCTGTTGAATCTGGGTGTTGATGATGTCTTTATGTCTCTTGTTGCAGGAAAAGACAAGGTGATTTATGGCTGGAACTATGAAACCAAGACTTGCATATTCAGTCTAAAGAGACATACATGTGCCGTCACCGTGGTGTTCAAGAGTCCCCCCC
>NC_027754.1:47892183-47892966 GCF_000695525.1 Brassica oleracea var. oleracea
CATGGATTCTCAGTGCCAGTGATGATTCTACTGTCTGCTTGTGGAACTGGGAGACACAAACTTGTGTTTATGCTTGGAGAGTTGGCAACCGCCCAATCAGGTGTGCTTCCTTCGTTTTTGGAGGTGGCGGTTTGTTTAGAGCTGGAAGAGATGGTATGTTAACAGCCGCTGAGGATGATGCTATCAGGGTTTTGGATGTTGGATGTCCTGCTTATGGCCCATTGACTGTTCAACTTGAAAGGTTTTTCCACGGTGGTCACGGCACAGTAAATTGGGCTTCTATCCATCGCAATCAGAATCTTATTGTTTCTGGTTCCAAGGACCAAGTTCACTTGTGGAACTCTAGGGGTAAGCATTCATAAGTGTTTCCCTTCACTCTAGAATGTAATATAATGTCAGATCTCTTAGAAACACAAAGAGTTATAAGAACAACTTTTCTTATTAGCTTTAGAAACTACTCAAAACTAAAGCTCTCAATATGTTTCACTTAGATCATATGGAACGCCTCTCCATTAGACCTATATTTATATGAAAGACAATTCCCTTTAACATGTGGGATATGGAAAACACAAACCTAACCTAAATAGAAACTTCCTTTTCCTATTTCTAGGTTTCTTTATTGTGTTTATCTTAACATATTAAACATCTAATAATATGTTAAGTTTCCACAAGTTTGGAATTATCCAACATTCACCCCCTTAATTCCAACTTGAATTAGGGAGATCAATTTCTTGAACTCCGATTAAGCTCCTCATTTGCTTGAACATAATCCTCAAGTAATCA
>NC_027754.1:47893061-47906484 GCF_000695525.1 Brassica oleracea var. oleracea
CCAGTTCTTGTAGAACCTTCTCCTGACCTCTTCACTTAAGTTGCGATGAGTCTTGTGGTTGAAGCTCACTGCGACAAGAGCTTTGGTCACGTCCGCCATCTTGTGTACGTGAGCTCTGGTAAGGATGCCGGCCTTCTGCTCAACACCCAACGCATTTATCTCTGGTTCGTCTTCAGCCTTTGAGATCTCTAGCCTTGACTCCACTGGTACATGCGTTGTGTTACACGCTTCTATCTTTGTGTCACATACCCATGTATGTTTAACACCAGCCGATCTATCCACAAGCTCACACGCCTTGTTTCTTGTGATAGAATCCACCTTGGCCGCCATAGCTTCAACTCTATTTTCTTCACTGAATAGATTGAACTCATCTGAGGCAAACTCTCCTCCTCTATCGGTGCATCCTAGATTGAACACATCTGAGGCAAGCTCTCCTCCTCTATCGGTGTGAGATCTTTTGAACCGATAGAATGCCTCATGATTATCTGCTGGCGTTGGTGGTGCGGTTTGTCCACATAAATCTCCATGCAGTAACTCCTTCATCCTCATCGACAAAACCTGGATGTTTATCAATGACAACATCAAACAATGGATTGATGCAACATATGGAACACCTCTCCATTAGACCTATATTTATATGAAAGACAATTCCCTTTAACATGTGGGATATGGAAAACACAAACCTAACCTAAATAGAAACTTCCTTTTCCTATTTCTAGGTTCCTTTATTGTGTTTATCTTAACATATTAAACATCTAATAATATGTTAAGTTTCCACAAGCTTGGAATTATCCAACATAATGTTGTCATGTGTTTGTTATTGCTGGTGTGATGGAGAGACTGGTAGGACATACCGATGATGTTTCATCTGTTGTTTTCCACCCTACAAAAGATGATATCATTGTGTCTGCTTCCAACGACAAAACCCTTCGCGTGTGGGATACTAAGAGTCGAGCACAACTTCACACTTTCCACAGCAACAATGGTGATAGATTCTGGAGTCTAGCTGCTCACCCACATAAAAGTTTACTGGCCGCATGATATGATAGTGGTCTGATGGTGTTCAAAGTTTAGAGAGAGCGTCCTGCATTTTCGTTGGGTGGTGATTCATTAATCTTCATCAAAGATAACTTCTTGTGGTCATATGAATTCTCAACGAACGAAGAGTGGAAAGTTATCCCTATACGACGTCATGCTGTTTTGAACCAGAGTGACAAAGTCCTTAGCCTCAATTTTAACTTACATTAACCCTTGATTCTCACTGGTGTGGCCAAGATCAACCATTGGTATCCAATTTGGTATAGAAAAACTAATTACGAATAAATAATATGAAATGAATGTTGTAAGTCTGAAAAAGAAAATGTGTTTTTTTTTTGAATAAATGAGTAATGAATCTCCCACATTTGTATAAATGTGAATATCTAGATAATTTTAGTTGGGCTATGACATGTGATGTAAATACCAGTTTATGGTTGTGCAATCTTTGTTTGGTTAATTGTGTGATTTGGCTTTTCATATAAGCCAAATCCTTAGTCCTACATTTTCACCACTCTTGGACCATCTCAAAATGTATTTCTCTATTTTCTACTGTAAATAGATGAACTATATAATAGAAATATGTTTCTCTTTAATGCATTCCTTATGTTTTTAGTAATTGATTATAAACCTTTAAGCATCTTATAAGAGACTGTTGGGCCGAAATATGGATGATACCATACAGTGTTTTCTTCAATTATGACCCGAAAACTGTTGGATTTGGCACTTAACAGGCTAGCTATGGCACCTCGCAAATCCAAATTCGATTTGGGATGTGTATATAAACTATATAATTGATCAGCCGATGGGTATGTATGACTATAATGATTGCCGCATAATATAAATTTTTTTGAATAAAATTCAGTATATAATTAATTATGAAATTGGATTTGGTTTATGAACCAAATCAATACCTTCGTCAATGTTTGTTTGTGATATAGTTGAGTTGATATAATGTTTGTCTATAAACAAACAAACAAAACTGCAAACAATATTTTTTTTGAGTCAGAAGTTCATTAAGTGATTTATATAATAATAATATAATATACTTTTATTTTGTTGGGAGTAGATATAGATATAAGTGTTTGTAGTAAAGATTTATAGAGATATTAGACGTGTATACAGTAATATATACACGTTAAACTTTAAAAATATGTGTTTATAAACTATAATATAAAACCATGCAATAGAAGGACATGTGATTAGTCGATTAGGGAAAAGAGAAAATTAAAGGATATATCAACTTATGCAGTGTTCTAAAAACCGGCTAGGCACCCGAGTAGACAGCAAGTTAGACCTAAACGAATTGATTTTTCTAGAACATTTTTTAAGAACATTGGTCTAGACATTTTAAAAATCGGTCTAAACGTCACTCTAATCAGTAATCTCTTATAAAACGCCTAATTGTTGTCTAGCGATTTTTTCAATATTGACTTTATGTAACCAATTTAGATAAAGAATAAGGTTTTGTTTTCTTATATATTTAATTATAAAACAAAAATGGGATGGCTTAGGGTTTATCTTTAATGCAAGACACGTCGAAAGTGGAAAACTCCAACGCGAAGCTTACTAAGATCCATTATAATTCTTTACAAATGTCACAGGTCTCACAACTTATCCAACCAGTGTCGGTCCGGATTTTTCCGGCACCTAAAGCTGATTATAAAAATGTTGCTCTTTTATCCTAACTAAATTTACCATATGATAATTATAAAACTATAATCAGTAAATATTACTCCTTAAAACTTAGATTATTTTAAACAAAACCAATAAATACAAAAACATCAAAACATTATTTGCAGCTCATCTTCTCTGTTTTCATTTTCTATTTTCAGTTCACTTGGTTGATTTCTACAGCTATTTTTAGTAGCATTTTCTACAAATCTAAAGAAACAAAAAGAACAAAAAGTATAATTTATAGATAGAGCAAAACATATAGTAACATATGCCAACATCAACTCTACAATTTTTATGTTTTCACAAAGTTTCGGAAAATGTTAAACCCCTATGATAGATTTTAGTTTTTGTGAATTTAAAAAGTCCCTAACAAAATTACAAAAACTAGAAAAAGGCTTACATGAAATTCCTATAGAGCTATTCTGACGAAGATCAGTTACTATGAAAAGTGGAACATGAGCAATTGGTAATTAAAATTAATTGTTTTATAATATCCCTTATCCATAAATATTCTACCAAACCAAAAGAATGAAAAAAAAATGGAAAAAGTAAATACTATTTTTTAATAAAATAAAAGAAATCAAATCATCTGTATTATATACATAATAAAAGAATTAGGGTTGTTGGAGCATGAATCCAAATCATCCATGTATTTTTACTTGTTGTTATTCTTGAATAAATAAATAAAAGTTATTATTAACAAAAAAAAAGAGGTAAGGATCGAACTTGTTACCTGGATGTTAAGAGCAGCCGCATTAATGAACCTCCGGTTGGGGTTCATCATGTGAATTTTTTATTATTTTTTTTTCATTTTTCGTTTGATTTTTTTTTTTAAAAAAAAAATGACCAATAGCGGGCCGCCACGTGGCGTGGGGCCCGCTGAACAGTAACGACCCGGGTTCATGCAGTAGGAACGTTGCGACACAGAGTCGTGACTGTAGCATAGTTTAATAATTTTTTTTTCGGGAAGCGTGTGAACCCCCCTTATGAACTCCTAATGCTGGTGCCCTAAAAAGGAAAGCTTACATACACTAGACTAAAGTGCAACATATATTGTTTGTGGCGCCCAAAGCTCTTGCTTTGGCCCAGGGCCGACCCTGGATCCAACTAGAAATCCGTCGAGCGATCTCATTTTATTTACATGATCTAGAAAAGATTGCCTTTCTTGTTAGAATAGTTTAACAGTTGATAATTATCGAAAAGCATTTTTTAAAAGAAAATTATAATAATTCCGCGATGGACATCGCTACTGCATGCACCGTGTGGTCCTGCATGCACCGTGTGGTCCGCGTGGAATAGTGAACTCTATGCATTTTAATGATTACATCGAATTCAATATACGCGTTTAACGATTTTAGAATACACACCGAGACAGTAACTTGATACGAGTGGAGATCACATCTATTACTTTTTTTTTTGTCACAAAAAACTTCATTAAAACTTAAAAGCCCAAAAGTCCATTACAAACTAGAGGTCCAAAAAACAGATTTTGCTAAGGCATCAGCCTCATCGTTATCTTCTCTACCAATATGAAAAAATGCGATTGAAACAAAATCAGAAGAGAGATCATGAATGTCTTCAATGATCCCCACCAGTTCCTTCCTCTGATTCTTGTTGTTGATTGCTCGAATGAGCGTTCGATTGTCGGAGTACACCCAGAGACTAGAGTTCCCTTGACTAGCTGCCTTGAATATACCTTCCCTCACGGCTAGAGCTTCGGCGATCAGTGGTGAGTTGAGAAAGTGCTGAATCGTCGAGCCCTGATCCACTGCCGACTCCTGTCTCCCTCTTAAAACCCATGCCAGTCCTGCTCTATGCCGTTCTGCATCCCATGCCGCGTCTGATTTACATACAACGATCTCGGGATCCGACGGAGGTAAGTTTCTTACCGAGGTTTCTTGTTGTCCCATCTTGGTGTTCTGACCTGATGGTAGTAAATCCTGAGCGTTACTCCATTCCCTCGCTAAGTTTAAACTTTTTGACGCTATCTCTGCAGGAGTTAGGCTTTTATTTTCAAAGACCAGGAGGTTACGATCTTTCCAGATCGACCAAATCACCCACGGGAAGATTGGTTTTGAGACTCCTGTTGGTGGTAAACAAATCGCTGAACGGAATCGAGTTGTCATTACTTTAAAGGAATCGTCGACAGCTAGGTGAACTGTAGATCACATCTATTACGTACCGGGTTGTTTTCTTTACTGTTTTTTTTTCATAATTAACAGTTTATTTGAATTTCACATCGCATGAAAACAAGCTGCGATGATTATATATATATATATATATATGCATTTCAGATACTTTGAAAGGAAGATCATATCAATCTCATTTATAGCTTTGATTATCGAAAAAGTGTAGGTCAGTTAAAGGTTGAAGGATATGGAGATATAAAGAGGCCACCAAATTGTAGATTGGCGACTCTTGGAGATTATAAAGCGTGACATTCTCCTTTTAACACATATAAATCACAGATATCAATGATTTTCAACTAAGAACGTGCTTCTTTTTTTCTCTTTAAAGATGAATTTTCTCCACTACATATTTAACCCAACATTTTTTTTTTTTGGTAAAACATTTAACCCCAACATTCGTAAAAGCGTTCAATAAACCTAAAACAACATTTTGTTTGCATTTGTTCAGTTTTTTTGCATACATACATATTAAATAGATTATAAACTAGTGCATATTTTTATCGAGAACTCGAGATTGTAGAAATCAAAATGGGACATGAGAAATAGGTTATATGCGTTCGTAATTATGGGCGTATATATGTACATAATCATTCCTATAATATACTGAACATTAGCAAACCAATCATCTCTTCTATAATTTTAAACTTGTAGGGTAATAGCTTGTGCTTTATATTTTTTTTTATAAAAAATCTTGGAAAGTTCTCAATGATTGGGGGCATTTCGATCGGCCTATAATTAAATTACTACACTAACATCAGAACCCAAAATCCAACTTTAGTTGTAGCATATACTAGCTATGTGACTATGATATTCTCCAAATCATATACTAATTACATTGTTTATTGTAGATTCATTCATATAATTGAGGGGTGGACAATTCTATAAAAGAATCAGAATTAAAAGGTATTAATTGATTTGTCTTCAATTTATTTGCTTGTCTTAAATTTCGTTATTATATCTACTAGGTGTTTGGCTCGCGGACACGGACCTAAACATATTATAATTACTTATTAATATTTTTATTATTAATTAGAAGACTATAATGATAAACTATTATTTTTATACATATTAATCATTTTTTTGAAAATTTTTTTATACACTATATTCATTATATAAAAATAAAATTTAAAAATCACTCAATATTCTCTTTTGAATTAAATAAAATAAAAACTTTATTTGATTAATATTTAGTTATATATTTTATGTTTTTTTTGTAAAAAGACTATTTCAGATAACAACACAATATATATATAGAAATTGTCTTTTTAAATTCTGGATAATTCTTACTATATTAATTTTATTCAAATGATTCAATCAAATAAATTAAATTTTGTTTTTATTTTTAGTTTTTTATATATTTTATTTATTAAGGACATAAATGGTATTAGTCAGTATAACTTTTAACGTGAGAGTTCCGTTGCTAAAATTTACTTCATAAATGATGGTATAGATAAAATTTATATCAATACTATCACACGTACTTCCATTGTATTTCCAAGTAAATCTACGTAGAAAAGAAAGAAGAATGCAATTTAAATAAAATAGAAAAAAAACAAGAGGCCTTTCGTGTTGTTAACCGAAAAACAGGTTTACTAATGACTTGGCAGGATTCTGTCGAGGTTTGCCGAGAAGTTTGAAGAAGTTGGTTGCGTTAGCAGTTTAGGCAAAGCCATTGACTTAATGGACAAATATTTTTGTTTTTTTCTTCTCTATTTCTTTTTGAATTTTGACCACTAAGAAATGGTAACATTTCTGAAATTAGGATTTTATACAGGGTTACAATTATACTATGCGTTTCCATAAAGTACCCAGTCCTCGAATTTACTCGTTTGGTGGTTTACAATAAGAGCTTGTTGCATCCAAAAATGTCATGTGATATATGGTCAATGAATATAAAATGTCCCATGCGTACGACTTATATGCTTGGTTTTCTTGGAGTGCTAACTTATTGAAAAAGGGATCCATTATATTTGAGAATGATTGCAATCGTTGAAATTTATTTATTACGTATCGTTCGTTAGTTTTCCTTAGATTGTTCTAGTTCGTTATCTCATCAGAACCCTTTCGAGTATCTATGAATTTATGATCTTTCCACAAAATTTGTATCAAACTTTGGTCAACCGTAACTAGCGTAATTAGCCTAATCAGATTGCTTAAGTTAGCCATCTGAGACGAAGAGGGATTAACGTAACTGGCCCAATTATTTGCATATGATACTATTATGCCTCGTAGATACACCTGTTTGGTAGAGACTCTCGATTTTACACGTGAGGTGTCGGGTAGGACTTTGCTTTCAGTTTTGACTAAATGCCATGCAATTCGACGCATATATTACTATACCTTCATGCAAATTAACACCCACATAAATAAGTTTTATATAATTTTTTTCATTCAGAAAGATATATATAATTACTATTTATATTTTACATAGCATGTAATAAATATATAGAGATATATCTACTTCTTGGTTATTGAATTTGTTACAATGATTACGTTTGTCCAAGATAGAAGTAATTTTCCGACGAGGAAATCATTCCATTTATTAAGTTTGTTCAAGTTAATTAATGTCAGTAAGTATTGTGAAGTAAAGAAAACTATGGTTAAAAAAACGAGGCGGCTTAGGGAGGGTGATGGTGATTTATGTTCTCTGGACCAGCCACAAGTAGCTAATATCAAAATGTAGCTAATGTTATAAATAGACATTTGAATTTCTTTTCATTTATCAAAAATATGAAATGTGATAATTTATAGGTTCCAATCAAATGTAAATCGAACTATCTGAAATAGTGGTTGCGAGAATAATTTTTCGCTATTTAGTCCCCAACTCACCTCATTGAAAATAGACCTTTGATAATTTAATACATGATATATAATTGCCAAATAGTTTGGTTTCTTATAACATCAAGTTAATATGTTTTAGAAAAAACTCTATGTGACAAAAGAGAGATTATATATACGTTCTTCATAGTACATTTGATTAGTATAAAATTGATTTGGTTCTGATTATTGGTAAAAACAAATTAGGAGCACCAACCAAGAGGGCAGAAGAAACAAGCATATGGGTGGTGTTCTTGTTAATGCGAGGGGACCACGTGGCGGTTGCTGGGAACGCTTTTTTTTGAGAGGTTGCTGGGAACGCTACAACGCTAAAATTAACTTAAAGATCGGTGAGAGCGGGAAAGCCGCTTTGTAGGCCCCATTAACCATATAGTAGGACGCATCTGAAATGGGTTCCATCGTTCACACACACTGCAATATCTTTTTTAGCCGCTATGATTAACCCGGGTTCAAGCTCTCAGAGCGGAGCTCCTATTTTCGGGTAAGAACCGTTTTTAGCTTTGGCTAAGAGCATTTTCAAAAAAAACTTTTTATTTTGAAGTTTGCAAAACTTTATATTTAAAGTTTCAAGGTGGTCTTTTCCAAAAACAAAACTTCAAACACACTTCAAAATAATTTATATTTTACACTATGGTCTTTAAATTATTATAAATAATATAAATCCATAAAACTTTCATAAATAACTAATACCTATATAAAAAATACTACATCAATATTATTAATTAATAAAATATTATACTAAAATATAAAATTATAAATATAAATACATAATTAAATATTAAACTACAAGTAAAATACCACATTACTCCATAAAATAATTTTCGTAATGCTCCATTTTTGGTTACTATTTTGGAGATTTTTTTGGATACTATTTTGGAGATTTTGAAGGTTCCAGAACAAATTTAACAGAATATTAATATTGTTGCAATATCAAAATTTGTGTAATAATATGTTTTCGGGTATATTTTTAAAACTTTTTTTATTAATTTTCTTTTATAATATTCTTGTTGTCGAATTCTAGTTTTAAAATAGTATAAATTTTATTTTAACATTTTTCTTTAATTTTGTGTGTAAAAAATGAATTTATAAAAAATTAAAATATTTTTGAGATATAATTTTTTTTTTAAGAATTAAAACGATAAACGAAAAGTACTTATGAATCATAAATGAGATGTGAAATTAATTATAAGGACCAAAATGCAAATAAAAAGATGAAACTTCAAATTTGAAGTTTTGAGTTGCGAAACTCCAAATACGAAGTTTCACTTCTAAAAACTCTAAATTTAAAGTTTTGAATTTTCTTTTTGGATGGCAAGAACTCTATATTTGAAGTTATAGAATTTCTTTTGGAGATGCTCTAAGAACCGTTTCTTAACTTTTAACTAAGAAAAGCTAAGAACCGTCTTTTAAATAATAGATATAAAAACCGGCTCTTACCCGAAGAATATTAAAAAAAATCTCAAATCATGAATTATAAATCTTAAATTAATAGTCCGGATTAATCATGCTCTTACAATGTTGCCCAAAACATAAAGTTTCTTGTTTTTTTTTCCTACAATAATTTGCAACTATAAATTCAGACCATACCATACTTCAGATTGTGTCTCTCTCAAGCCCATACACACATTCTCACTCTGTTTTCTTACAACTCAAATCTCTTTTTCTATCTCTTTCGACTTATATTTGCAAACAATAAATGGGTAAATTTTTGAGTTTGTTAGTTTAATACATAAACACATGCTGATATGTTTTACCTGTCCTCATCTGTTTTTCTGTTATTTTCAGTAAGATTCATCGAAGAAAACACAAAACCGGAGAAAATTGAAACAGGAGACAAATCAAAAACGGATGCAACATTAACGGTGAAGACGAAAGTTCTTCAAGATCTTATCATCAACAATGGAGGAGGATTAATAAATTCATGGGTTGATTCCATGAGAGCTTGTTCACCTACTCACCTCAAATCTTCGATGAAACAAAGCTCTTGGCTCGTAAGTACATCATTAAGATCAAGCTATAACGTCTACTTATCTATGTTATATTTATTCTCTTATAATAAACGAGGTTTGTATAACTTTCGCAGACAGAACATCCATCAGCTTTAGATATGTTCGACGAGATTCTTAATGTTTCCGAAGGAAAAAAAATCGTTATGTTCTTGGATTATGATGGCACTTTATCTCCCATTGTGGATGATCCAGACCGAGCTTTCATGTCTAAGGAGGTTCATTTCTAAAACCTATTTATATATAATAAAAATAAATCTACTAATTATAAAAAATGTTTTGCATTCTAATTTTGCTTTTATGTATAGATGAGAAGAACAGTGAGAAAACTAGCAAAATGTTTTCCTACTGCCATAGTTAGTGGAAGATGCAGAGAAAAGGTATAAATGTATAATAATAAAAATATCAAATTAGCATAATTTAATTAGTAGTGATCACCTATTGAAGCTAATTATAGTAATTCTGACAATTTTCAGGTTTATAATTTTGTGAAACTGACTGAGTTGTACTATGCTGGAAGTCATGGAATGGACATCAAAGGACCAGAGCAAGGGTCCAAGTATAAGGATGTAAGTTACTAATATATCATTAATAACTTTTCTAAGAAGGATTATTAAAAACTTTTTCCTTTTCATTCTCATTCGTTATTGCAAAAACAACAGGATAAATCTCTTCTTTGCCAACCAGCTACAGAGTTCCTCCCCATGATCGACGAGGTCACATTCTCCTTCAAGATTTCTCGTATAGCTGAACAATAGAAGAAGAAAAACTACTTCATTGTTACTTACACTATTTAATATGTCTTTGTTCAGGTCTATCAAAAATTAGTGGATAAAACAAATTTTACTCCCGGAGCCAACATAGAGAACAATAAATTTTGTGTCTCTGTTCATTTCCGACGCGTCGATGAGAAAGTACGATAATGTTCTTTCTTTCAATAATTAGTTATTAGTGTAATAAGAAATAAAATTAAACAATCAATTTATTTATTTATATTGACAGAACTGGAGTGATTTGGCTAATCAAGTTCGATCAGTCATGAAGGACTACCCTGAGCTCCGACTTACTCAAGGAAGAAAAGTAAGATACTATTAGTAAAGTGGTTTCTATATTTAAGGTGACAAGAGTTTTTTTCCTTAATTAGCGAGTTTGTGTTTTGGTATGTCGTTCAGGTTTTGGAAATTCGTCCTATCATTAAATGGGATAAAGGCAAAGCACTCGAGTTTTTATTAGAGTCCCTTGGTAACTTCTTCATCGACTAATTAGTAATGAGTAACATGATTAATGTTGAGATCAATAGCAGTATTAATTAAAATAGTGTTGCCTTTTGTAGGATACGCCAATTGTACCGACGTTTTCCCCCTTTATATCGGCGATGATCGCACAGACGAAGATGCATTTAAGGTATATATAATCTCGTAATTACTGAAAGACTTAAAATTAAATAGTTATTGTTCAATGATCTAAGTAAATTTCATTTAACGGATGTTATAGATACTGAGAGAAAGAAGACAAGGTCTTGGCATTCTTGTATCCAAAATCCCAAAGGAGACTAACGCATTATATTCTCTGCAAGAGCCTGATGAGGTGAACATGTTTATCATTTTTCATTTTAAATGATTAAGTTCGTATCAAAAGTTCCTTAAATTATCCTGTATATTGTGTATACATGATAGGCTGAGTAATGTATATTTTTCTTAATTATTTTCAGGTTATGAATTTCTTGCAGCGTTTAGTGGAATGGAAACAATTGAGATCTGGAGCATGATGATAGAGCTATAAGCCTATAAGTACATAAGACTCTTTTTAATGACATGTTAATCAAGTTTTTTTTCCTTCTATGTATTGTACTCAACGCATCTTTGTAAAGAGAGATCCATTATCAAAGAAAACAGTTAATGGAATCGATCATATATGGTTCTATTCAATTATTTCTACGCGTGTATATTATAAATACTTGACATGTGTCTAGATGTTATCTCGAAATGAAATGAAATGTCATGATATAAGTATTATTTCCCTTATATTTCGAATTAAAATATCTCAGTCAACATTTCGGTATTTTTAATGTTTTGGATATAAGGTAGTTCAAATCAAAGTGAAAACATATCTAACATATGATACGTTTCAGTTTGGGGTTGAATGTTGTTAATAATCAAACAAATATTTCATTTATTTTTAATAATCTATTTTGAGTTATATGTTTTATATTTTAGTCTGTTCTGATCTGAGATTCATATAGGCAGATATAAAAATAGATACATTTGACTCAATAAATCTAGTATTATTTTTGTAATTTTTCTTCTTCTTTTATCCAGTTCATACAGGATCGTTTCGGATTTGATGGATTGAACATCAATTTTAGTTTTAGTTTCTTTTGGCAGTCTTTGTTTCTATTATAACTGAAACACGGGTTTTCTCAAACAAGTGAATCTCTAGATAAGCTAAGTTCATCGCATGGAATCTATTTGCAACGAAGAAGGGATCCTTTTATTTTATTTTTCGAAACCATAAGAAAGAAATGGAATATTCTACGACGCAAAACTTGGGTGGGAAGATGGCGTCAGAGAGACTCGACCTATGATCGGATATCTTTTCTGCTAAGCTTAATTAGTTAAAGACTTACTTAGATTGTTAATTGTTTAATTAAAGATAAAATAATTCCTAATTATACGTAACCAATTACATATCTTTGTATGGAATCTTATGTGACATAATTTGTCTAAGTCTTAGGAATCCCAAGAAAACAGCTCACCAATAAGAGAATCTCTCTGACAGAGTGACAGTACAACTTTTTATGCTTTAGAGTCAACGTTCAACAATGTTTTTTTTGTTACTGAAAGAAAACATATATACATAATATCCACAATGTGTAATTATCGAATGTGGTTGGTAAGTAAAATCGCAACCTAGAGTAATTATTATAGAGAGAATGAGAGTAAAAGTATTAGAGTAAATATAATATAATAAAGAAAAGAAAACAATAAAATAAGCGCAACATATATTTACTCTCCACAAATCAAGAGAGAAGAAATAAACCATTTTACTTCTTTCAAACAGTGACTAGCGAAAGATTAGTTTCACCTGATTGGCATATAAAAGTGAAACTGAGAGTAAAAAAATTTTCTCGCCAAAAGATTATCGCTAAAAAGACGTGTCAGTCATACTCATCGTTTCCTATATAGGATAATCTAGTAACTTTGCCGTAATAAATACTCTCATTGTGAAAAATAAATATATTAGCAAATTAATATCAAGCCTACAATATAAATTAAAATCACATCAAGTATTCGGGAAAATGTATTTGATTGAACCATGCTCGTTTTTTTCTTTGTTTGTTTCATCAATTAGATAACCAGTACAAGAAAACAGGGGATTCTGATGGCCGAAATCGTCGAAAATTCGTCGGAATCGGTCTATTCCGACGAATTTCCGACGAACCAGTCCGTCGGTATCGTTTCGTCGGAAAAAAAAAATTCGTCGGAATTTCGTCAGAAATTCCGACGACTTTCTGACGAATACCGAGAAACGTCATTCTGACGAACTTCCGACGATATTACGATGCGGCTACACGAGACCAGAGTTCATCGGAAAACTACAATTCCGACGAACGTGGTTCCTCGGTTTATTCCGACAAACTTTGGGCGTCGGAATTTACCGACGGACATCGGTCGTCGG
>NC_027754.1:47908579-47910137 GCF_000695525.1 Brassica oleracea var. oleracea
AATTCCGACGACTTCATTTTTTTGGATTTGGTCGGAAATTTGTCAGTATTCCGTCGCAAATGTCCGACGGCCATTTTGTCCGTCGGAAGCTCCGTCGGAATTCGGAGTGTTTTCTTGTAGTGAACTATGTAATATGAAATACATAAGTTATAGAATTCAACTATATACACATTAGTTCTTACAATATATATATATATATATATATATATATATATATTACTAAAAAGCAAATTTATACTATTTATTTCCTGAATTATTGTTAGTAAATTTCTGATGTTTTCCCAAAGTTTAGAATCTAGACTAACTAGTATTAATATTTAATTGTTGTCACAATCCCATGTGGGTCAGTTCAATATTTTGACTCATAGAGAAGATGAAAATAAGACATTTCAATTTATTCCTCATAACTGATGTAAACACAAAACAAAAATAGGTAGTTATATATAATATGCTCAAAGGACCAACTTGATGGACTTCTTATATCGTAGGCGTGGACCTAACTAAGTGTTTATGTAGCTATGACTCCTATGAGCTAGCGACAACGAAGAAAATATTTTGTTAATGATTAGAAAGTATAACTAGATAACTCATTACGATAATTAGGATTTGATTAGGGTTTTTGGTCTCACGTTATTGGCTGTCTACTTGTTAACAACCCATTAGTGTTACTTCACCCATTTCTCCCGACATGCCACAAGAAGATCATTGTGGGATTTGGTGGCTTATACATTTATAGCTTTAACTATCAACTAATAATGCATGCTCCAAAATTATCATTGCAGTAATTATAATAATAATTTATATGAAGTGGTATATATTTTTAACAACCCTGAGTTCTTAGGGATGTCCTGATCTTATGCTACAGAAAATAATGGAAATGTAGGTTGCAGGACACATAAACTAAACCTGCAAAGACCTAGTCGGCTTATCATTGAATGGAATACGTACACATCTTGATCATTTGGAATTAATAAATTAATATATTAAATTTGTTTGGAAACGCAATTGATATTTTGGAAATTCCCACATTGAAATCTTCTATATACTATTTGTGAAACATTACAACTTCTTTTTGTAGCCACATGATGATTCTTAGAATTATTAGAGAAATAGGTTGGTCCATCTAATTATATAAAAAGCTTTTTATTAAACTAACCATAAATTAATTATTAATGTCATTTATTATTTCCTTAAATAAAGATTACGGAATTGCCTAATGTGGGTAAAGTATATATGACAATTAATGATTTTGAATAATAAAGATCTGATAAAAAAAATGTATCTTCTATCAAATTTTTTTAATTTAAAACTATTAAAATAATTTTAAAAAAAAACACAATAACCATATTATAAAAATTTAGATTTTTCTGTATATTTTATATTTTAAATTTTAAAAAATGACTATAAATTACTAAAACTGTTAAAAGTCTCACATTCAAATTTTGCGATCCATGGTTTAAAATTTTTGTTATGACAAAATACAAATGATTACAAAATCATATAAGTAAAAGTCTAATTTAATTAATCATTAAGATTTAAAATATATATGTATATATAT
>NC_027754.1:47910226-47930376 GCF_000695525.1 Brassica oleracea var. oleracea
AGTAATTTAAAGTTTTTGCTATTAAAAATACACATGATAAAAAAAACGTATGAGTAGAAAGCATCATTTAAAAAAATAAAATAAATAAAATATACATTAATATTAAAAATATACTATGTATGTTAATATCATTTAAATTTAATTACATATCCTATCAATTTTTTTTTTTAAAAAAAATGTTTGGATTAATAAAATTGATTTATACGTTCGCACCAATTTAATTATATATGTAATAGTTACTGACTTTTAATTATTCAATATATATTTATTATTTCATAATATGTAAGAACATATAATACATCAAAATAATTTATATATATAATGTTTATCCCGCGCAAGGCGCAGATCTTAATCTAGTTGATTAGTATTTTGTTTTGCTTCTGTAAACTATTAATTTTATTCATCAAACATAGATTATATACGATTTTTTTGGTGCCTAAAATATGAAAAAGGTAAAAAAAAATATGCAAAAATGAGGGACAATCTTTGAGACGTTTACATATCATATACCCTATGATCTACTACGACTAAATCTGACCAAATTTAATGCAGTTCTTTTTATTTTGGCTTGGCATTTGTTCCCATTGGGTTAGGATTTCCAACTAGGGAGAAAGACATATACGTTCGCTCCAGAAAAAAGAAAGAAAGAAAAACATATACAGCATATTATTAACAAGTGCATGAGTTTAAACCGTATCATAAAACTTGTTGGAAAGGAAAAAAGTTACGAGTGACGAGTTGGAATCCACCAGAAAAAGTGAGAGTGATTCTCTATATAATTTCACTTTTCTAACTTTAATTTCTCAAATGTCCTCCTTTCTATAAGAAAAAAAAATTCTATCACAGCCACCAATTATTGGCCGACTAAAATTTATAGATCCTAGAAGCGCAATAATAGTAGCACTCGACCAATCATTGTTTGCCGTAAGTTTTCAAGTTCGTAGGCCTTTTCTTATACATATAGGTCAATTTCAAGAGATTCATTCCTTCAAGAAAGTATGAAAATATCTTTCTCAAAAAAAGAGAAAGTATGAAAATATTAAAACAAAAGTATTCTTCGCAAAAAATTAAAACAAAAGTATTACCAATAATGCATGTCTTCTCTGAAATTTTGGTTTGCGTTTTTTTCTTCTCTGAAAATACCTTTCAGTACACATAACATTTACAAAAGGGAGCACAGTCTGCAGAAAAACGCAGCTTGCTCGGACCACAGCCAGGTCCAATACCAAAAAACTTTCTAAAAATCAACAACAATAGCAACAACACTAAAGCCATTAACTATCGAACAACAAAAGCCAAGATGGAAGGTAAGTCGTTGTTGCAACAAAAGCCAAGATTCATTCCTTCAAGAAAGTATGAAAATATTTTAAAAAAGTATTACCAATAATGCATGTCTTTTCTGAAATTTGGTTGGGCATTAAGTGACCAGCGCCGGTCCAAACATCTCTAAAAAAGTCACTGGCCCTAAGCCAAAACAGAAAATATATAGAAAAAGTTGCAAAAAAAAATGTAATGGAACTTTTTCGTTGCACATATGTGTGCCCTAATCTCCCGCTTCTGTTGCTTGTGCCACGGAAGTGAATGCAAATGTATTCAAGTGCGCTACGCTTAAGAAAAGGGTAACCTTTTTTTTTGAACTGAGGAAAAGTGTAACCTTTTTAAAATCAATTCGTGTATGCTTTTTAAAAGAATCTTGAAGTGTTTAATCTTGCAGGTAATGTGTTATAACTTATAATTGTAACTAGATTTTAAATAATTATATTCTGTAGTTTTTTAAATATGAATATATATAGTATGCTAGCTAACATGGGAATTTAAACACAAACGAAAATGTTTAAGCTTGAAAATATTCAAACATATATCATTTCATCACATCGGTTTGAGAGCTTAATATTAAAGTTTTTAAAATCCTTCAGCAAAAAAAAAAAGAATGCTTGAAACTTAAATGTACTGTCAATATTATGTGAACATTAGGCTGAATTTATAAGAAAAACTATAAGCAACTAATTGAAGCAAGAAATATTAGATAAACACGAATCCCTTCAAGTCATTAATTTAAGACCGCCAAGACTTGCGTACCATCTAGTCCTGGACATATTATCCGAAACCCGAAAACCGAACCGAAAAAACCGAGACCGAAACCGGACCGAAAATTACAAAAATCCGAACGGTTCCTATATTTCTAAACCCGAAAACCAAAACCGAACTGAGACCGAACCGAGAACCGAACGGGTACCCGAATATTTTGAATATATTAAATATATTAATTATTTTTAATTTCAATATATATAAAATATGATTTATAAATAAAAAATATCTAAAAAATCCGAACTACCCGAATAACCCGAATATTTTTTTCGGTTTTTCCGGGTTTAACTCTGGTTTTTGAAATTTTTTTGGTTTTTGGCTTTAAATCCGAACCAAACCCGAATTATTTGTAATACGGTTCTACTTCGGGTTTTATAAAAAAATAAGAACCCGATCCAAACCCGACATTTTCCGAACCGAACCGATCCGAAAAATGTCTGGTTCCTAAACGGTTCCTAAACATCCCAACCTGAATAAACTGAACCGACCCGAACCGAAAATCCGAATGCCCAACACTAACACTAGGACCATCTATTTTATAGCTCATGTGAAGTCTCCACAGATTTAAAAAACAAATAATATATATATATATATATATATGTCAAATAAAAATGCCCAGGAACAGCACATGACTAAGATTCCCTTTTTTCGTGGAGCATCTTAAGGTGTTTGTATGAACGACTCTCTAACACGTGTTCTCAGAATGATGTGTTCACCATTTAAGCGTGCCAATCTATTGTATACTTTTATATATGTGTATGGGAAGTTCCAAACTCTTTGGTGGCGTGTGGAAGCATGTGACTCAGATGCCCTCACTATAGGGAGCAATACTTGCGTGTCGATCTTTTACTTGAACAATCCTCTGTGACACCTTCTTAATGATAGGCCGAAATTTCGTTCCTGTGTTAAAATTATTTGTTTACAAAGTCTAAATGATTTTAGTGGATGATCGATGGGCTTTAAACAAAAATAAATCAAATAAGAGATTACATCTAAAGAAAGTACAAGAACAATATAAAGAAACAGAAAATAATAGATTGTTAACAGAACCATGAGTTCCAACGAGACCATGTGGAAATGTAGGCGAAAAGGTTTGTATTGGTCTTATAGAAATTTCCGGTATTTTAATGTTAGAACGCAGGAGAAGACTCTTTGTATGTTTTTATTAGACTTTGGTACCTAGGATGAACGAACCGAGTTAGTTGCTTGGAGCTTACTGTCATGGACCTCTCTTCTCTGCATTCCTTTTTTTTCCCTTTTTATGGAGCTTCGAACAATTGTTGGTTTATAACGTTTACAGAGAATTCAAATATCGATAACTAAATCTTGCGTACAGTACAACAACCTTACATTAAGATGATAACGCATTTTATTGGTGAGTGAGACTACGCATAAACGTTTTACAAATTATAGTAGCTTTATGATGTCATGAAGACTTAAGCTATAAACCATCGTCTAGTAAATGGATTCTTCCACAGTGGGTATCTACCGAACCCAGTGGACATGGTCTAAAACCAGGCTATGGGATGGATAATGGAACCAGCAGCAAGCCAGCAACTAAATGATATAGGGATTTTTCCTTTAGAAAAAAATAGAAAATGTCTGAGCCCGGGTTCGAACCGGGACCTCTAGTGTGTGACACTAGCGTGATAGACTACACCACCCAGACTCTTCCACAGTGGGTATCTACTGAACCCAGTGGACATGGTCTAAAACCAGGCTATGGAATGGATAATGGAACCAGCAGCAAGCCAGCAACTAAATGATATAGGGATTTTTCCTTTAGACAAAAATAGAAAATGTATGAGCCCGGGTTCGAACCAGGGACCTCTAGTGTGTGAGACTAGCGTGATAACCGACTACACCACCCAGACTATGATGCTAGTAGTTTGTCATTAATGATATATAATTCTAGTAAGCATCCTATAGACTACGTGCGTCTTTGTAGATCATATATAATTCTAGTAAGCATCCTATAACATAATTGACCAAAACCGAAAAAATAACATTAGTACCGAAACCCAATGAAAGTTTTGTCGATACCAAACGGTCAACTTCAGAAATAAACTGGTAGTGTAGAAAAGGAGTTTTGAAAACGAGGGTTTGTCATCAAGTGACAATGACAAACCCTCGTTTTTTGGCCTTCAAACAAAAGCTCCATTTTAATTTACAAAGACAAAGACAAAAAAATATCAATAGTAATATTAGTAATTTACAAAGACAAAACTGACGTAGTAACAAAAATGGTTACCAGTCGAGTTTAATGTTCCTTTCAATGTAAAGTTTGTCAATATACTCTATGATGGGACGTGAAGCTTCCATGTACCTCCTCATGTTCTTCTCAACAGATTGTTCAGTTTCATCGAGCCGTATCAGAAGTTGATCCCTCGTCGGAAGCGTATACATTCCCGCGTAAACCGCGGTTCTAACAGCCCATGTATGAAACGGTGCGCATACTTCTGTGTAAGCTGTTGTCGCAGCGTCTTTCAAAGAGTACTCATCTGTCATCAAGAACTTCTCGAAGATTGCTCGGATTAGGTCTAACCCTAGTCTCACGCGTCTCAGGTTACGTGAACGGCTTCCAGGTGTTTTCACCGTATCTTTCTCCACGTCTAGGTCCAAAATATTCTGTAACGTGTCTAATGTTTTCGAGGCTTCAACCAAATCGTTAACTTTGGAGATGTACTCCATCTCAGCAAATTTGAAGGCGAACCCTAGGCAGCTGAAGAGGACAGAGACGTGCGTACACGCATTGCAGAAAGCATCAAGACTCAAACCGTCTTCTTCGGTTGTTATGTCGGGTTTTAGAAGATCAGCTAGATTTTCGAACGCCTCCGTGATTATAGACAAAGGTGTGTTGACTCTGGCTGGTGTCTTGTTGCACACGGCATCCTCGAACGTGTCGTCTTCCTCCTCCTCTTCTTCCTCCATGACCTTTTTGCTCTCCTCTTCCTTTTTATATAGCTTCGCCACGATTGCTGAAATTTTAGAAAATCTTTCTTGATCGTTATGGTTAGCTCACGAGAAATGAGAGATGTGTTATGGTTCTGCGATTATGTTTTAAGACGTGACTTTTCGCAATACTTACGGGTTCACCAATCAAATCAAGGTGAGAAGCATTGTTCATAATGGAAAATTTTACTATGTAAAGAATGGCTATAAATGCTTGCAAGCTATTTTGGTGTGAGAAAGAGGATATATGGTCTTCATGATCTACGTTGTTTTTTTTTATAAATTAACATTTGGAATGTTATACTTGGCAAATAATATTTTGTTAACGTGATTCTATTTGTCTAAAAGACAATATGGTTTCCATTTCCATATGATATATTTTAAACACACTATTATGTATGTACAAGCTATTTTGGTGTGAGAAAGAGGATATATGGTCTTCATGATCTACGTAATTTTTTTATAAATTAACATTTGGAATGTTATACTTGGAAAATAATATTTTTTTAACGTGATTCTATTTGTCTAAAAGACAATATGGTTTCCATTTCCATATGATATATTTTAAACACACTCTTATGTATGTAATCTATTTATACTAAGTAAGACTAGGATAAGACCTGGACAATTTATTTGTATATATTATCGATAATTTTTTTATATATGTGATCATTTTATCTATACATATATAATGTTTTTCGTTGTTATTATATAATTTTTTTCTGGTGGACCGGATCATTTTTATTAAAAATTGTGGAACTAAACTATAATTAATATATTATGGGTTGATCGGATTGGACATTAAACAAATTATGACACAAAAATCTTATTTTTTTCACCGAACACATTTTTGAAAAAAATGAACATTATTGTTTCTAAAGTTGAATTATTTTTACCTTTATCTTCCGTATGGTTTTGAAAGGTTTCAGATTCAACCATCAAATTGATACATGTCATTTTAATGTTTTTAGCCGTATGGTTAAAGAAAACTCACATTTTTTGTAATTTAAAATCGTTTGAAAAAATTCAAAATATAACATATAAGAAAAATCTAACATATTAGGAAAAATATAACATATAAAGTTTCCTCATTTTTGTAATTTAAAGTCGTTTTAAAAAATTTTAAATATAACATATAAGGTTTCATCAGTTTTGTAATTTAAAGTCATTTAAAAAAAATCAAAATATAAGATATAAGAAAAAATCTAATTTTTTTATTATATGGTTAATATTATTGTTTAATTTTTTAAATAATATAAAATTAAACAAAAATGAAGAAAGATGCAAAAATTGTCATCAAATCTTTATTATTCATAGTCATTAATTGTTACATATATGTTAATCGTATTAGGTAATTATGTACCTTTTATTTAAGGAAAGAATATATGCTTCTTATAGTTTGGGTTAAATAATGAACCAACGTTATATTTTTAAACTATGGTTTATATAAGGTGCTCTAGAATTCTTTGAAATATGATTTAGAATACATACACAACTACCACATAAGATTGAGTTTTTTTAAAATTTTTACAAAATTCAGGTTATAACTATTTAAAAGACTTCAATTAATATATAGGGGATTCTAGTGCTGATGTTTAAAAAAAAAAAATTGATTCATCTCTATATTTTCTTATTTTATCAAATATATTCGGTTTCCACTAACCCCATGAGCAAGTTAATAATTTAATTCAATAAATAAAAAAAGAAAGTTGATAATTTAATTCTGGATCGATATTATCGCTTTTTATTTATCGATTTAAAGGTTTGTAACCATTACAAGTTGGATGAAATAATATTATTTGAACCAAATTTATCAAGTCTTAATATCCTGAAGGGAACCCTCCTTTTCTTGGATCACTCACAGCCACAAGCTTCCCATCGGATTCTTGAACTATGAACTGAGAAATCATCCCACCAGCAATCGGCGCTAGGACATGACCTTTCTTCTCCAACACATCTCTTGTCTCTTTAGGAATCTCGAAATGGTCATCGTAAACAGTAGTCCAGTTCTCATACAAAACACTGTTTGGTATCAACTGCAAAAGGAAATCACAATAACAATTTTTAGTTATGAACAAAGAAGAACAAGAAAGTTTCTACTAATTAAGGGTAAGGGAATAAAAACCTGGTGGTAGATTCTCGGAGCCAAGACGGAAGAGAGAGGATTCATGTTGAGGAAGAAATGATTCAAGAAAACTTCCGTTGTTCCAGCGATGATAAATATTCCTCCGCTTGCACCCACCGAGGCTTTAACTTTACCGTCCTGCGTAAAACCAAGGCATAAAAAACTGAGCCCTAATTCATATTTTCGTGTGTCACAAGTAACATGCCTATTTTTCTAACCTTAAGTACAATGGTGGGAGCCATTGAGGACAAAGGTCGTTTCCCTGGACGGATGAAGTTAGCCGGTGCTGGTGGCGGCACGTCGCGGTCGCCAACGAATTTCATGGGGATTGAGAAATCATCCATTTCGTTGTTCAGAACGATTCCTGTGCTGGGAGACAGCATTAGTGCCCCAAAGAAATAGTTCACTGTATTAGTCATCGAAACAACATTTCTATCCTTGTCTATTATCGACAAATGGCTCGTCCCGTGATCCTGAAGCTCATTCCATCTACGTATTGGAGGGGAAGGAAGATCAATAATCAATAAATAAATAAATAAATAAGTCTGTGGATTTAACAGATTGAAAAAAATTACTTGGCACCATAATGTTTGGGCTTGAAGGTTCTCTCATCGCTAATCTTTTTCTTTAAGTCTTTCGCAAACTCTGGAGACAACATATCCGAAACAACTTTGGTAACATCGACGAAATCCGGATCCCCAAGGTTCATTCTAATTGCAAATGCGTGTTTCAGAGCCTCGACTAATCGATGAACACCGAGAGGGCCCGAAACACCGGATGGAACCCCATATTGAGAAAGAATATTTAAAACCTGCAACACAAGAAACCCCCAAATAAGTAAACCTAAGTTTGATGAAATGTGAAAATTACACCCAAAAAAATATAACTTGACTTACAAGCACCATAGCAGGACCACCGGAGGAAGGAGGCGGCATACCGAGTAATCGGAATCCAAGAATGTCAGTAGATAATGGCTCCTTAACCTTAACTTTGTAACTTTGCAAATCTTTCAAAGTTATTATCCCTCCAGACTTTTGTATATCTCTCACCAGATATTCCCCAACCGTACCATTGTAAAACGCTTTTGAACCATATTTACCGATTTGCTTCAGTGTACAAGCCAATTTTGGGTTACGGATAATCGTCCCTGGCTTTTTGAGGTCGCCTTTAGAAACAAATAGGTCAGACAGACCTTTGTCTGCTAAGATATCATCACTAGTTGCGTTCATCTGCATGTAGAGATACTTTGAAATCTTGAATCCTTTAGCTGCCAGTTTCCTTGCGGGATTAACTAATTTCTTCCATGGCAGTTTCCCGCGTTGTGTCCAAGCCGTGAATAGACCCGCGACTTCACCGGGAACAGCTACTGATAAGGCTCCTTTCTTCTTTAGGTCTTGATTACCATCATACATATTCTACGTCAAGAACGTCAAGGAAAACGCTACTTAGCTCAGAATCACGTTTGGAAATAGTATTACTCTATATAATATATTAATTTATGCATTAACTATATATGGTCCATATGTTATGAAAACGCAACTTAAAAGCTCAAGATAGCGTCTTAAACGCTAATATATGAGGACGAAATGTTCAGCAATGCTAATTTTTTATTTTATTTATTTTAGGGCTAAATAAAAGTTTTTACTCCCATGAATATTCTACACCAAGAGAGCAAGAAAAAAAATACCAATGATTCGGAAAACGCTTATTTCAAAACGCATATTTCGTTCAGAGCAAAAGTAAATGCATTTGTTACTAAAACGATGTTACCTCAGTGGCGCGTAGAGGAGCAACCTCTCTAGAGTCATAAGCAACTTCCTTCCCACCAGCTATCTTAACCACTGCAAACGATCCACCGCCTAGACCGCTAGATGCTGGACTCACAACGCCCAAACATAGAGCAGCAGCGACCGACGCATCAATCGCGTTTCCTCCTTTTTGAAGAACTTTCATCGCGATTTCAGAACACCGTCCATCGTCCGTTGCAACCGCGCCATGATACGCAACAATACTTTGCTGTCTTTTATGAGCCGCAGCGTTTTTCAAAAACGCGATTAGAAGAAGAACGATCGTTGCTGATCGTATTAGAGCCCTTGCTACGATGAATGAAGGATCAAACAAGAGACAACGTATCATGATATCAGTTGTAGCAAACAGTCAATTAACCAACTAATTATGAATAATCATTGGCGATTTATTTTTATGTGAATTAGAAAAACTAAGTAACTTACAATTCATCTGTATTTCTGTTTCTGAAAATGTCTCGTCCTTACGTCCTTTGTGACAAGAGATTGTTCATCAGACGAGTATTAATAAGAGTATGTGGTCAAAGTCTCATTTGATTATGAGCTATCTCGAAGGTGCATAAAAATTAACATCTCTTAAGAAATGGTAGATAAATTATGAATATTAAATCATTTTCCGAAAGTTCCAATTCTTTTGAATATTTTCTTCTTCTTCTTCTTCTTTTTGTCAATGTTTTAAATGTTTTTAGACTACATTAAATGCTTTTAGACTACATCAATGTTTTAAATGTTTTTAACATACATATAGAGTTGAACATATAGCACAAGGTTACTAAATTATTGATTGCAGTATTATATGACTAGAAGAAAATAAATGATGCCAATTCTGATTGAGAAAAAACAAATCTTTTTTTATTATTTGAAAAGCATTATATATAAATAACCTTTACTTCATGTGTTTATTACAAGTGTGCCATTTCCTACGTGTCAGCATAAGGAGCTCTCTCATCTCATATATTCAAAAACCCTTTATTAGCTAGACTAATTACAACATTTGACATTGCTCATTACATTAAAAAGAGGGTATATACTATAAGCTTATTGTCTCACAAAAAAAAAATTAAGCTGCGCCCTGCTTGCTACGCTTCAATTAGAAACGCTTGCATCTTTAAATACGTAGATATTTTATTGTCATAACCTGAGATTCTTCCTAATGATCGATTTCAATATGGCAATTCGTTATATAGCCTGACTTAACTCAACTTGCTACGCATCTTTATATAGCAATTCGTTATATAGCATGACTTAAATATTAATGTCTTTCTATACAGTTAGATTACATAAAATAATTTTTGTGTACGTATGTATCTACATATCTACTTATATATATGTTGCTGCAACTCTTCTCCGTAATAGATAAATATACCAATCACAATCGCAATGTTCAAGAATTATTATATAATCGCAAAATCTTATAGATATATACGTACACTTTTTTTTATTTAGTTATGGTATCTACGTACATTGAATAGCCGTATATAGATTTAGTGGCATTGATTTGGTTAATTTAAGTTAAAGACCAACTTTGAATTGTCAACCACGTCAAATTTAGAATGAATTCACTGATTGATTTTTACATTTAATTTGATTGACCAGCACCACATTAGTTTCCTATAATACAACAATCAAATAGTGTACGATGAGGAACAAAGGAAGTAATATATTCAGATTTCGATTTGGAATACGAAATTTGATTGTAGCAATTAATGATATCGAGTATACCCTAGACCTAGGCGCCTTGCATATATAAATATTAGGCCTTATATATACATATCCTCACCATTCTCTCATTCTCAAAACATCGATCTTTACCACTACGTTCTAGCATTCACGACAGTCATGGCATTATTTAACTATCAATTTTTAATTTATTTTTGTTTTCTTATATTTTGTTTCTGAAGAGTTTTATTATTTTATTGTTTATGTTTCATTTTATCTCTACTTCATAATTTATTTATATTAGTATTTTCTTACTCTTATTAACAGTTCCGGCTCTAACCTATGGCCACATTGGCAATTGCCATGGGTCTATGGGTCCAAATAAAATTTTGTTGTTATTTTACTAATTAAAAAGGTCCATTTTAATTTTTTAAATTATCAATTAGTTGGTGAACTTATAATAAAAAAGATCCATGATTAACAAAACCAATTTTAAATACAAAAAGACAATTTTTTTTTCTAAACTTCACCGTTCTTAATTTTTTTACAACAAAAAGCCCATTTTTTTTCTTTTAATACCACAAAATTTTTGTGTGCTTCAGTTTAAAGAAATGCAATATTTCTTTCTATGATTTCTACTTTTATAATATATATTAATTAAAAGAGATAATCTCTTTAAATCTATTCACTCCGCGCAGGGCGCGGATTATCACCTAGTGAATGAATAAAATAAGGGCAATTCTCTCAAATAACCCTTTTTAAGTTTTGTCACAAAAATATCACTTAAGAAAGAAAATGACAAAAATAGCTATTTTTATTTTGAAATTTTCAATTTTTTTTTTAATTTGAAACTCTATTCCCAAAACCCACCCCTTAGCTCTAAACACTAAGTCTAGATTAGTTAACTCTGGGTAAAAATACATTTTTACTCTTTAGTAAAACTTATTTTGGTCATTTTCTTTAATGAGGTATATTTTTGTGACAAAAACTTAAAAAAGTTATCCTAGAGAATTTCTCATAAAATAAAAAAAATGATTTAAATAGTTTTTATTAAAGAGTTTAAAAACACATATATCCCTATGATTAATTAATCTAGAATTATGATTTTTTTTGGGAGGGGTGAGTATAGGATTTGGTGATTAGAGTTTAGAGTTTATAATTTAAGATTTATCGTGTAAAAATCAAAATAATCATATTTTAAAAAATATTTATGTCAAATTTATTATTTCTTATTGTTATTTAATAAAAAATATTTCAGTATTTTTGAACTATTTAGGTCATAAAAATTATTTTTAGGGTTTTTTAGGTGACCTTTTTTTGTTTAATTTTTATGAGATTTGCCATAAAATAAAGCTCTGGATTAATATTTCTGGAAGAAAAATGTCAATAATTCATTTCGATTCAATAATACACAAGGAGAAAAAATCAAATCCGATCTCAATATCCTGAAGGGAACCCTCCTTTTCTTGGATCACTCACAGCCACAAGCTTCCCATCGGATTCTTGAACTATGAACTGAGAAATTGTCCCTCCTGCGAACGGCGTTAGGACATGTCCTTTCTTCTCCAACACATGTCTTGTCCGTTTAGGTATCTCGAAATGATCATTGTAAGCCGTCGTCCAGTTCTCATACTTAACACTGTTTGGTATCAACTGGAAATGACAATACATGAATCAAGTTTTAGTTATGGACCAAATAACAAGAAAGTTACTGTAGAAACAAAAACCTGATGGTAAATTCTTGGAGCCACGACAGAAGAAAGAGGATCCATGTTGAGTAAAAAATGATTCAAGAAAACTTCCGTTGTTCCGGCGATGATATACATTCCTCCGCTTGCACCCACTGCTGCTTTAACTTTACCGTCCTACGTAAACCAACACATAAAAAAATCTGTAGCTTAGAGTAGTACATAAGTAAGTGTACCGTGTATCACAAGTTATTCTTTTTTGCTTCAAACCTTGAGTACAATGGTGGGAGTCATGGATGACAAAGGTCGTTTCCCGGGACGGATGAAGTTAGCAGGTGCTGGTGGCGGCTTATCTGAGTCATTGAAGGACTTCAACGGGATCGAGAAATCGTCCATTTCGTTGTTCAGAACGATTCCCGTGCTAGGAGACAGCATCAGTGCCCCAAAGAAAGCATTTATTGTACTAGTCATCGAAACACAATTCCTCTCATGATCTATTATCGATAAGTGGCTTGTTCCATGATCTTTGATCTGATTCCACCTAAAAATTAAAGAAGATTAATAAATCAAAAATTAAAAAAAAAAAAAGAATCTGCATGATTTGTTATAAATTAAAAAAAAGAAAAACTAACCTGCCACCATAATATTTTGGGTCAAAGGTTTTCTTGTCGTTTATCTTCCTCTTCAAGTCTTGTGCAAACTTTGGAGACAACATATTCGAAACGACTTTACTAACGTCAACAAAATCTGGATCTCCAATGTTCATTCTAATTGCAAAAGCATGTTTCAGAGCCTCGACTAAACGATGAACACCGAGAGAGCCCGATACACCTGATGGAACCCCATATTGAGAAAGAATGTTCAAAATCTGCAACAGAAGAAACTCCGTATTAAAATTTTTAGTAAACTTGAATTTGATAAAATGTGAATTTTCCACAAAACTGAACTTACAAGGACCATTGCAGCACCACCGGATGAAGGAGGAGGCATCCCGAGTAAACGGTATCCAAGAATATCATTAGATAATGGTTCTTTGACATTAACTCTATAACTTTGTAGATCTTTCAAAGTTATTATCCCTCCTGATTTGAGGATATCTCTCACAAGGTTAACACCAACCGTGCCATTATAAAACGCTTTTGGACCATACTTTGCAATTTGCCTCAAAGTTAAAGCCAGTTTTGGGTTTCGGCAAAGTGTTCCTGGTTTCTTAAGCTCACCATTTGAAACAAATAGTTTAGAGAGACCTTTGTCTGCTAGGATATGGTCCCTGGTTGTGTTCATTTGCATATAGAGATACTTTGAAATCTTGAAACCTCTAGCTGCGAGTTTCTTTGCTGGACTAACTAACCGCTTCCACGGTAGCTTTCCATGTTGTTTCCAAGCTGTGAATAGACCAGCAACTTCCCCGGGAACTCCTACTGATAAGGCTCCTCTCTTTTTTAGATCAAGATTGCCTCCATACATATTCTACATCAAGAAAAAATACAACCAAGAAATGTCTTTGCATCAAACGTCAAACGCTATATAACTTAAATTCAAAACGCATTTTTGATCAGAGACACTAGTTCATGTTCAATATCAAGATAGAAAAACAAGATGTCTATGACACATATCAAGAAATAAAATAAAAACACTTGTTGAATAGCATAAAAACGTTACGAAGATTTAAGATCGTGCTCAAAATTCTTAATAAGAAGAAAATATATTAAAAAACGCTCGCGTTCAACAATTATAAAAGCGCACAAAAATGCTCTTACCCACATAAATGTTCAATACCAAGAGCAAAAACATATATCGTATGTGATTCAAAAATGTTAATGAAGAAATGTTTATTTCAAAACGCACATTACTAAAACAACATTACCTCAGTGGCACGGAGAGGAGCAGTTTCTCTAGAATCATAAGCTACTTCCTTGCCACCAGCCATCTTAACCACTATAAACGATCCACCGCCTATACCGCTAGACGCTGGACTCACAACGCCCAAACAAAAAGCAGCGGCAACAGAAGCATCAATAGCGTTTCCTCCTTGACGAAGAACTTTCATTCCTATTCTAGAACACCGTCCATCGTCTGTTGCGACTGCACCATGATACTTTACAATACTGTGTGGTCTTTTCTTAGCCGCAGCATTTTGCAGAAACGCGATTATGAGAATAGCGATCGTCCCTGCTCGAAAGAACCACATTGCTACCACTGATGAAGAATAAAAAAAAAGATCAAACACAGATGACACAAAAAAATTGATGATCTTAGGTTCGTTTACATAGAGAGTAATTAAAGATGAAAGGAACCTTTTTTTTATATCAAGAACCATACAACTTACGAGGTATTTATACACAAACGTTAGAACTTATTCTGAACCAGAATCAAAAGTTATCTGTATACGTAATATGCTACACTTATAACAACTTGCTATTATCCCCCTGCCACTAGTAGCTTTACATTGAATTTGAACAATGTTTGACCTTTCCAATAAATAGAAAATTAAATGAGTCAAATTACTGAAAACGTTGAATACCTTACCTTTTCTATGATATTTACCTTAAGAAAAAAGATTATTTACCTTTAGAAAAAGGTATAAACGTTGAATACCCTTTCTGAAAAAGATTATTTACCTTTAGAACATATTCGATGCACATTTCTATATTTTCTTCTCCATTGTATGCATCTATAATACAATTCATCTATTTATAGATTAAGATACATAGATATGTTGTTTTGCCTCTACTTTTAGAGATAAAATAATATTTCTCACTATATTCTCCTAAAATATTTCTCAATATTTTCTCCTAAAAATAGAGAAATTATATTATAAAAGCATATATTGGAGCAAACCCATGTCTCTAATAGAGTTTTTATATTTTAAAAGAAAATGTAAAGAGAAATATAAAAGTGGATTAAAGATGGTCTTAGAATCATTTTTAAAAAAATAATACTGAAAATGATTAATTATCCAAAAAAACTCTATACTAATTACATTTGATTCCCAAGAAGAAGAAAAACTCAACTTTCTGTTGACTAATGAATTAATCAGTCTAAAAATATATTTAGATTTGTTATTTTTTCTTTTACATAAAGGATAATGAAAAAAATATTAAAAATATATCCAGCATTACATTTTACTCTTTACAATGACTAAACATACATAAGAGACTAACACTAATACCTACAAAAACAGTTAAATCTTTAGTTACTTTCTCGTGTCCTGCTCGATCCAGTTGAGTTCATTCTTGCTCGATCGAACCAGGTAGTCTTGACCTGAAAACTTCAAGAGCTTCCAAGAAGAATCTCTTGTTAGGTACAATTCCATCTTTCTCCATCGTTTTCATCAGCATCTGCACATGCTCCTTCATATCTGCCTTAGTATACTCCTTATATGAAGCTTATACGTCACTGACAGAGGACGCTGAGATTGTCTTCGTAGATAACGTTCTCACAGATACAAAAAAATATATTTGAGGGCGTATTAAGAAAAGCCAGAAAACAGTGGGGGCTGTTTATGTAAAGAAGGAAAAAATTTAAGGATCAAATTTTCGGGAGTTTTGAACCCGACGTGAATCGAACACGCAACCTTCTGATCTGGAGTCAGACGCGCTACCATTGCGCCACGGATCCTGATGCTTAAATAACTTAATATACCGTGATTAATTCATAACTCTATAGGATCAACCATTATTAACCACCATTTTAAAACATAAACAAGCTTTAAAAATGGAAAAAATGACAAAGTGTTATGAAAAGAATCAGAATTTTATTGTATCGCAGGAATTTAAATAAGGGCGAAATTTTATACCCGTAGAAAGAAATAACACTGATATAGAGAGATAGAGTTTATTACAGAAGGAGAAGAAAAGTGTGAGATGAGAGTTACAACGAAATTCACTGTGTAAATATTGCAGCGGACCTCACATCTTTTATATTTTCAACATAAGCGGCTGACTTTTATTTTATAACACAAAGAAAATAAATGTCTTGTGACTTTTAGGGGAATACAATTTGACATTGCTTTTGCTTATAAACATCAGTACCCACTTTCTTGTAGATAATTAAGCTTGTTTTGTAACCGTCTCTTTGATCCCAAACTCTTTATGCTACAGTTTGATGAATGAATGAATGAGTGAATGATTAGACAAGCAAGTAATAAGTATAGTTTTTGTCGTCGTCTACCCCTTTTATTTATTTTTATTTTTTTGAACTGCAACCCCTTTTATTTATACGCGACTATGATGAATGAAATCTCTCTGAGATTTCACCTCTTAACTTCTGCAGTAACTTGTAGAGGACTTGGCTTACTCTGTGACAGGCGACTGAGGGAATATCTTTCATAGAAGGCTACCGTACTCCTTACACTCATGGTAAAAAGAAAAGAAATGACTAAAAAACAATGGCGTGTTGATCAAGTTTTGCAGAAAAAGAATGGATCCAATTGTGAACCAACAAAGAAATTGCCAAAACTAGGATCCTCTGTTTCATTCCCAAACGGGACCTGCAGTAACCTCTATATTTTTTTTGGTAAACGCCAAACCTCTATATTATTCAATCTTTTATTTTCTTGGGGAATTTCAGTTGATCTAAATGCACAAAAACATATGGGGAGGGGGTGTTATTATTATTATTTCTAGTTTAAGATTATCTTGTGTTACAAAAAAAAAAAAAAGTTTAAGATTATCTTAATCAAAGTTCGCTTAATTTTGTCAATTGTTACATTCTCTTGCTGCTAGGGTTTGATTGACCCATAAGACTGAAGAAGGAAATAATGCATCGCTTTCTTTTTCTATATTAGCATGTCACATTTGTTGGAACGTCTTGCGTCTTTCAGTGGAATACAATATTTGACATTGCTTATGCTTATATACACCATATGTACTACCTGCTTGTAAATATAAAGCTGCAACTGTCTCTTTGATCCCAAACTCTTTATAATACTCTTTCATGGAGCTGTGTTCATGTATTGTATTTAAGTTTGAAAATAAAGAGTTAATGGAGTTGCTTGGGCTTATAGTGAATAGTCTCACAGCACAAAGGCGTTTTAATTCTGACGTTGCCCTTGAACGAGATGTTACATAACCTTTTTCATGTTTTTACTAAGTGATTGTGTTGCTATCCTTTTGCACGATGTTTATAATAATTGGAGTAACAATTATGCATCAATTCAAAATTACCAAGAAAAATAATGCATTATTAACTCAACAAAATTCGTCTATATTATTATTCTATCATCATAATGATCGAGTTTTAAAATCCAACAAACGTAATTGAAATGTTTTGAGAATTTAAAATATAAAACCAAACAAAACGAAAAATATAAGCAAAGCAGCTAAAGTTCTCTCATGCGTTGTCACTGAAGATAAGAAACAACTTGAAAGACTCATAAGAGTAACAGAACCTGCAACGAAGAAGTTCACAAATAAGACTTTTGTAAGCGCACAATCACAAAAAAACAAAAGCACACCAATCTTTTTCAGTTAATAGAGCATCTAGTACACTTACCTCACGTTTGAAGAGGATGAGAATTGATCACCGGACCTGAGACGGCGAGCATATCAAACCAGATGCGGCTGCGCCAATGACTGCAAGATCACAGACCCCGCATATGTTTCCTTGCTGGCTTGGAACAAACCTGGCGGTGCAGTATGGACAGGACACGTCTTTCTGACCTCTGTAGATTGGAACATAGGTTGACCCACATATCACGAACGGGTTTCTGAAGTCGTAATTGAGCTCGGTTGTATCAGTCATATTGCGTTCAGCGGCTTGAACGATTTGTCTAGCCGCTCTGGCATGGCTCTCCAATGGGTTGGTTTCCAGCAATCTTTTAGCGAAGTTATAGGCAGTGGCGAGATTCTTGGCCTTGTAGCAGACGGTCATTGCATTTAACAGCGCGAGTCGTAAGTGAGGTAGTTGGAGGTTGCAGTGAGTGAAGTAAGCAGCAAGCTCCTGCTGCCTCACTGGATCATCTTTCTTCTGTCTTCTCTTGAGCTCCATTTTAAGACCGAGGACATATTCTTTAGCGATACTGACCAGTTCCTTAACCTCATCTACTTCACTTCTTGACTCGACCACCACTAGAGGGATGGTGTGGAGGATAGAGAGGAAGAGCCGGAGAGCCTCAGTCAATTTCTCATCTTTCCCACTTGTTGTGGCTTTGTAGCCGGACTTGAGCTTCTCTTCTTGCTGAGAGAAATCATAAACAAGAGCTGGTGGGCCACGGACGTTGGGACTGTTTGACTCGCTCCATCCACGTTCAATGGCAAGTGGAACCACAGGAGATGAAGAAAAAGCACGCAGGTAGCTATGGCTGCCACTGAACAAATCAATAAACATCGATTTCAAAGGGGCAAAGTTCCTTATGCCAAGCTGTCTGTTGAGCAGACGCATTGCAGTGTCGAAGCTTCCAGCTGCAGCTTGCTCAGCAGCAAGTGATGATTTCTGGCTCCAAATATGGCTTACGGGCATACCTTGAGTAGGTGTCACGAAGACGGATGAACGTGCGTTAGCAGAGGCCTTAGGAGTGTCAAGCTCTGGTGGGAGGTCCAAGCCCTCAAGTTCACCCCATCCACCTTCTTCATCATTATCTTCTTCCGCTCCTTCAGCTTCCGCCAAAATGGCTTCGATGTCTCTGTTCTCCATTCCATCAACATCGACCATGTCAAGTCCCTCACCCCAATCACCACCAGCATCTTCTTCATCTTCATCAACAGCCCCTCCTCTGGCTGCACTCTCAAGTCCGCCTTCAAATATTCCCTTCATCACTCTTAGAAGAGGCCAATCACCACCACACATGACGGGAGATGGTGGCATTAAAAGCGACGGAGTTTTCCCCTCAGGTAACGAGGGCACGTTGTCTCCTAGCTCAGTCGCAAGTCGCTCAGCAGTGTCCGTTAAACCATGAACCGAAGCAGTGATATAAGCGAGAGGTAAATGACCAGCATTCTCAAGTATCTTGACACGCTCTTTAACATCTCCTAGGTAGAGAGCATTGTGAAACTGACCCATCACGTTGTTCTTCACTTCTGCAATCTTCATCAACTTTGAAAGCTTGTCCAACTTACCAGTAATGAGGTAAAGAAAAGATAACCTCTCAAAGTTCTTCGTTTGCTGGTACGCAAATTCAACAATTCCAGCATTACCTTGGCGAAGAGCCTCCACTCCAAGTCTATACCACTGCTCTTTCTCATTAATCTCTGTAGCGGACGCCACAGCGACGCTGATGTTGCCACTTTCAAGAGCCAGGTTGAATCGGACTCTCTCGTCTTCAACAAAATGGAGGGCAACTTCAGGGAATCCTTTCTGCTGCAGGTAAGCAATCATAGCCTGTCCACAGAGCTGGGAGTTCTTTATCATGCTCATGACATGATCATATCTCTTTCTCAGCAGTGCAAGCTTGAAAATGTATTCAGTTGCATTGATGGTGATTGCCCTGTTTTTCCCATCCCGGTCCAAGCAAAAGATTGTGTTTCCAGAAACCTTGGTGATATAGATAGGCACATCCAGGGTTCGGATGATCCCGCTATCTCCATTAGGAAGACAATACTTGATATGGTTCAAAGTTGTGTAGATGAAGACACCATTGTCATCCCAAGCTCCACTCTTCACACGTATTGTCTCATGAAGTGTGCACTGCAGGACAAGTTTTTTGCTCGCAATAATGATAGTGTGTTTGCTGAGCAAAGCAACATTATCCATATCATTGGACCAAACAACATACCTAACAAACGGTGTCTGAAGTTCACCAAGAACAAGCCTTTGCTGAAGGTCAAATATTACCACTTTATCCTCTGATCTACAAAGCAAATTTCCAGTCCCAGCATAAAAGATAGCATCTGT
>NC_027754.1:47931066-47962478 GCF_000695525.1 Brassica oleracea var. oleracea
CCCAGTTTACTCCTCTATCATGACCTTCGAGGACATACTTAACAATAGCGTCAACACCACCAAAAAGATCAGAGTTCATCTGCGTAAATCGCATGAGGTCATCAGCAGGAGATACTGTCTTCTTCTTAAGAGAACCAATATCCCAGACACGGACAGTCTGATCCAAAGATGCTGACACGACCAGGTCTTCTTTAGGATGGAAAGAAGCACACATGACATAATGATTGTGGCCAGTCAACACAGAGATACAAGTCCGTGACTGCCAGTTCCATATGCGGATAGTCTGATCGTCACTAGCACTCACAATCCACGGGTTCTCGTGGTGAAATTGGACAGTGCGGATATAGTCGAGATGGCCGAGAAGGGTGAAGAGGCACCTGTGCGTTTTGTGGTTCCAAACTTTAATCTTGTAATCATCACCTGCAAAACACACAATGTTGTCAATGCCATCAAGGATTAGAAAATAATCGTAATGAAGAAGAATCCACAAGAAAATTGCAATTACATATATTCATTACATGCTTATGTCCATAACACTAGTAAGCACACATAACATGAGATCTGATTTCAATTGACTACGTCCAATAAACCGAGGAATATCAACAACTACAACAAACAATCCTCTTTAAAGACATCAAGCTAGATCTATAAATCGAGAACACTACTAAGCAGATTGATCATGGCTTATATAGGATGATGACAATTTTAATAAATACGAACTTGTAGCTCAAAATCTAGATGAATGTAATGTTGAGATTAACGAAGCATATACTACCTCCGGAGACGAATAGAGGCTGAGAATTGTGAAAGTGAACACCACGAACAGGACCTTCGTGCTCGTCGAACCGATCGATCAAAGTACCCATACGATAATCCCAGAGCTGGATCACACCACTGTGCAAACTGGCGAGGATCCATGGTCGCTTAGGGTGGAAGGTGAGGCCCTTAACTCTGTTACTCTTCGTCTCAAATTTCGTCAACATAATTTCCCAACTAGAAATCCTCCAATGGATTCAAAGAACCGGCAAACAAAGACCTAGGAGATGATCACGAATGAAGAAGGATCAACTCGAAAGTCAGAGTTTGTATGTAAAGCTCTTTTTATGAACTTAACAAGATTGCTTGAGAGATAAGTAATAGTTTGAAGAAGATAGTTTATTTTGATTGTCTAATGAAACTGCCGTGAGGCTTATTTATATAAGAAAATATTAAAACCTAATGAGAAAAAGAAAAATAAACTCATAAAAAAAGGAAAACTAAAAGATAATGATAAATAATGAGAAAATAAAATTTAAACTCATAAGAAAAATAGGAAAACTAAAAGATAATGATAAATAAGCTTTGTGACTTATCTTGTCGCAGATATCGCAAAGAGAATATTAAAACCTAATGAGAAAATAAATTTAAACTTATAAGAAAAAAAGGAAAACTAAAAGATAATGATAAATAAGCTTTGTGACTTATACTAAAAGATAATGATAAATGCGAATATTAAAACCTAATGAGAAAAGGAATTTAAACTCATAAGAAAAAAAGGAAAACTAAAAGATAATGATAAATAAGCTTTGTGACTTATCTTGTCGCAGATATCGCAAAGAGAATATTAAAACCTAATGAGAAAAGGAAAAATAAACTCATAAAAAAAGGAAAACTAAAAGATAATGATAAATAAGCTTTGTGACTTATCATGTCACAGAAATCGCAAAGAGAATATTAAAACCTAATGAGAAAATAAATTTAAACTTATAAGAAAAAAAGGAAAACTAAAAGATAATGATAAATGCGAATATTAAAACCTAATGAGAAAAGAAAATTTAAAAAACTAAAAGATAATGATAAATAAACTTTGTGACTTATCCTGTCGCAGAAATCGCAAAGAGAATATTAAAACTTAATGAGAAAAGGAAAAATAAACTCAAAAAAAAGGAAAACTAAAAGATTATGATAAATAAGCTTTGTGATTTATCCTATCACAGAAATCGCAAAGAGATCTGATGCAGCAGAGTATTGAGATCTCACCTCAGCAGTGAGGAGCAGTAGCAGAGACGCAGACGGTAAGAAGAGGAGGAGAAAAAAGAGAGTCGGGTGATTAGGTTTGGTTTCAATTCTAAGAGCATCTTTAAACCTATAACCTCATATGGATTTCTTAATGATTTTTTTAATTGATTAAATGTACTTTAATTGTACTTAAGAACTCAAGTTAAAAAACCCTTAGAATGTGTGTTTCAATGGTAATTTCTTAATTAGGAGTTTTTAAAAAAAATAAAAGATAAAATTTATTTATTAAATAAAACATATTAAAAGAGAACATTTTAAACATAGATTTTATTTTTTTTTTAAAAATAAAGATTAATAAAATTAAAGAGAATAATTTGAAAGAAACATTCTGAACTCAATTGTTGTCTTCATCACGTCCAAACTTACTCCATAAATATTTAACCAAATCAGCTTTGAGTTGTTGATACATTTGTGTATCATGAATACTCGTTTGAATCAGTTTGATACATTTGTGTATCATGAATACTAGTTCGAATACTCATCATATTGGTGATCAAATTGTTTGGTGATGACCGGAACTTTATACAGAGAAGATGACTTATAGAGAAGGAGAGAACAAGAAAGTTTGTGATCAAATTGATTGGTGATGACCAAAACTTTATATAGAGAAGATTACAAGTTGACACATGAAACTTAAAACTTTGTGATGTTTCATTACAACACTTTAATGGAGAACTGCATTTAAGAAAACCATGCTACAATGCTTTACTAGAGACCATTAATAAGAAACCACGAAACTAGACCAAGTTACAACTTACAAAAGAGCAACAAGAACACAAAGCAAGACTTCAAATGTAGAGCATAAAAGGAAACAGACCAGAGTCCCATGAATAAGAATTTAGAAACAAAACAGTAATATAAGAATCAGATAAAGAGCATTAGTAACAGAGAGGCAAGTTAACCAAGTTCGGGACATTTGTTTTTGGGTCCAAAAACTTTATCACTTAGCCATCATGACCTTGAAAAACTCCTCATAGTTAATCTGGCCATCACCATCAACATCAGCTCCCTTGATCATCTCGTCAACCTCTTCGTCAGTGAGCTTCACCTAAGTTTGTCATCACATGACGGAGCTCACCTGCTGAGATGAAACCGTTCTGGTCCTTGTCAAAGACCCGGAATGCCTCCTTGAGCTCTTCCTTGGAGTCGGTGTCCTTCATTTGCATCCTATTGGCAAGAGACAACCATTTCTGTTGCTGCTCCTCCGTATCCTGCCCCTTAATAGCCAACCCTAGAGAAGAAACACAAAAACATGAATCAACGAATCACAAATGAAGTCTCAACAAGAAACTATAATCTATAAAGGCGTAGGAAAGTACCCAGTGAAGATCAACAAAGAACCTCAACCTTCCTGCTCCTTCCTCTGTAACCACACAACAATCAAACGACAATTCATAAAGAGAAAAGATTTGAGACTGAGTGTAACTTTGGCTTACCATTTGCTGAAGAAGCAAAGTCTGATCTTGCTTCCACAAAAAGCCAGAGAAACAAGACCTAACCTTGAACAAATACTTTCCACACGCAGACGTTGGTAGTCTGATGCAATGGCACCGGACGAAACTGCGGTGATGGAAGGTATCTATCTCTTCACTTCACTTAGCAACACAAACAGATCTTCCACTTCATCGTCTGGTGTCATTTGGTAGCTAAGCTTCTGATGCCTGCAAAACATAAATCCTCAGAATGATAATCCATAAGAGCTTCACATCCTCCACATGGTTCAGATAGGTGTGAAGAGAATACCCCTCCCACTTCTTAATCCTCCACATGAGATTCAAGAACTCAGGGAAATCAATGGTGTCATTACCATCAGCGTCAGCTTCATTGATCATGTCTTGGAGCTCTGCTTCTGTTGGGTTCTGTCCTAGCGAACCCATCACAGTTCCCAGCTCCTTGGTGGTAATACAACCTACAAAGGAATCAAAATCAAGGATTGTTCATCATTCCCTACTCCAAAAAATTAATAATTACAAAACTCAACAAAAAAGTTTCTGTCTTTATCTATTTCAGACAAAACTCAATAAAAAAGTTTCTGTCTTTATCTTTTTCAGACAAAACTCAAAGCAGAAAACAAAGTCAAAGCAAAACTCCGTAGAGAAGCAGACATCCTAGGTAGATCCAAATTCAAAGTTAGTCTCTCTTTTTCATATGGACAGCGTTTTTGGGCAATCGAAATGGAAACTAAAGGACTAGTTTAGAGATCAGGAAACGCAGATCCGTACGATATAGAGCATACACAAACATATGTTTCAACATGTGGAGGTTAAAGAAGAGAACGTACCGTCACCATCCTTGTCGAATAAGCATCGGATGAAACAAAAGAGTCGGGAGATGAAGATGGAGAGAAAGAAGCGCATATTGGATGAATCTGGGCCACTGAATAAAACTAATCAATGGTCTACATTGGCAATCCCACACAGTCTAAGTTCTAGCCAATAGGAAAATAGATGAGAAATTACTAATTATAATTATTCTTATTGTAGTTTTTTCCTTTTGTCGGCTTATTCTCATTGTAGTTTCTTTTTTTCTTCTTCGCAACTATCATAATGTGTAAATTATAAAGTAGTATAAATTATCTAATTAATTTCAGTTTGAGATTAAATTTTTAGTATTTAAGATTTTTTTTTTAAATATATATATAGCTAATGTTACACAAGACAAGAGTTAGTGAGTTTATGGTTTAGATTTAAGTTTGAGATTAGATTTTGAGATTTAATTTAATATTAGAAGTTAAGTAAGAAAAAAAATTAGAGTTTATGGTATATGATTAATTTGAGGTATGATACATATATATATAGTCTGTAGTTTAACTTTTTAGGTTTAAAGTTTTGGGTTTTTTTTTTTGCAAATAGGTATTAAGAGTTTTTTTTTTTGAAAAAGAAATAGGTATTAAGAGTTTATAATTAAGTTTGAAAAACATGTTGAAATTTTATATTTTTAAAATTAATATACTTTTGTTTTTATTATAAATTTCTACAAATGTGTTCAATTTGAAATTTATTGTAAGTGTTGGATGTTGAAATTTAGGGTATGTTTAGGGTTTAGAATTTGAGGTGAAAAATATTATTTTATATTTTCTATAATTTATTATTAGCGTTAGATTTTATTTTTATCATATTATTTTTCGTGTTATCTTTGGATTTTATTATGAAATATTAAAAATTGGGTACAGAGTATGACTATAACTAGTATTTTTAGATATATATATTTATATTTTGTATGTTTTCGGATACTTAAGATTTTCGTAGAATTTATGCTGATATGATTTTCTTGAAATTTTGATTCGTTTCGAGTGTGATTCAAAATCTAACATTATTTAAAAGTGTGTATTTTTAAAGTTAGAGATAAAACAACAAGTAATATGAACTAGTTGTCTTTATAATTTTGGCTATTTGTCGTAATATTCAGTATTACCTTCACACAAAGCTCAAGTTCAGTATACAAAAAAAACTCACACACACATCAACAGCCCTATCAACCGAATCATCAGAATAAAAAGTAATGAAGCCAAACCCTTTTGGCCTCTGTGTGTTGTGATCATACAATACGACAACATCAGCAATTGTACCAAACTGATCAAAGCAATTCGCCTCTCTAATTACCTACAAAGATGATCTTTTTTTGATGTTGCTACCACCACCACCACCACCACCACCATCATGGAGAGGTAACATAAGGTGTATAGGAGAGTCAAAGTAATGCTCTTGTGGAGTAGTTGAAAAGATGATGTGGCCTGCAGAATGAAAACGAATCAAAATCTCTTTCTCAAAGGCTGAACACTGAAACAATCTGGTATCTCAAAATCCCCATAAAAAACTAGAAATCAAATTTTAGGAAAAACGATCTGCAACAGCTATGACACCTCCCCTATAGGCTATAGCTACTTACCAAAGAGAGCATCCTTCCCCAACCTATCAAAAGGGATAAGAGAATTAGAGCATTCAAGTAATAATTAGATGCCAATCATAAAAAAGTTCAAAATCTAAAGTCAATTGCATCTAGAGACATAATACAAATCCAATCCTAACAAGTACAGAAACGCAGAGCTTAATCCCCCATACCAAGAAAGAGAGATGAGAACAAGAACAGAGGCTAGCGAGAGAGAGAGACGAAAAGAAGATGAATGACGCTTACCTGGTGGAAACTGAGCGAGAGAATCTCTCGTTGTCACTTTCCAACACAAACAGACCATAACCCCCTTTTCTAGGTTGACGATGAGACCACCTCCTCCATCGGCAAAGCTCTTGGAGAACTCGAGAGGAAAGAAGCGGATACGAGGAGCTCGGTTTTGCTGTGGAGCTTTGTGGCGTCGAAGAAGACGATGAATCAATGCCGTGGAGTGTGAGAGGAGATGATGAATTTCGAGATTCCATGGTCGTCGAGATGGATTAAGCCTGATTCGGAGGTTGATGATATATAAATACTCTATTATGGTTGACATTTTACGTCCTAATTAAAAAATACTCTACTATTTATATACACATACTATGATGAATGAGAGAAGCAAAATTATTTCTTTGTAACGGAAAATTTGAATCTTTTTTTTTTACTGAGTTAATTAAGGTAGGCAATAAATGAAATGGAATGTTGAATTTGAAATTAAATTAGATAACATAGTACAACATGTAGAATTAGAAAATAACGGTTTTCATATATTGAATCACATGGATTGTTGACACCTTTTTCATGACGACTAGATATTTTTCCGCGGATTCTGTATTATAATTTTATCCAGTTCAGTTTAGTTTTTCAACATTTTCAAATTGTTTGTATAAAGATTCAACAACAAATTATAGATTGTCTAATACAATTTAACTGATAACAATAGCTTAGAGTTTTTCTTTCTGAATTTTACTTTATTTTTAGTTGATGATTTTTGGCAATCATTTTTACTATTATACTAAAACCACATACAATTTCTAAACAAGAGTTAGTAAAATTGTCTAAAATTATTTAAGGATATTTTTGATAATAATGCTTGTTGTAAATATATATATATATATATATAAAATAAAGTATAATAAAATATATGCATAACTTATTTTAATTTTTTTTCTAGACATATATATATATAATAAATTTTAATTAGAGATATACATATAGTTTTTTTATTCTTTTTTTTTTAGTTTTTAGAAAAATTGGACATCTAACATCATGATAGAAAAGTGGATCTTCCATGCGAGCAAAAAGTCACACCTATTAACCTTCTTTATTTGTATATAAGGGGAAACATGGATGTTTTAGTTTGACTAAGTTTATAGGGTTATAAATGGAATCATTATGGATTAATATAATCTACTTCATTTGACAGATCTGAGAAAGATGATGCGAATGATGATAGGGATTACGCCATCTCTGTATGTTGCTCGAAGCAGTCATCATGGTTGAGAGAGAGAGGGTTGACTCTTGGTTGATTATTTGTGAATCGAGAGAGAGGATTGTGGTGATTGAAGAGGATTTTTTGTGATTCTTTTTTGAATACTAATTTTTACACCTTTAGATTGATCGAAAATGTGACAAAGTTAGAGGGAAAAGCAAATTAAGGTTTATGAGATGTAGAATCAAGCTCAGTTGCTCTTAGGGTTCTGAGAGAGAGAGAGGGAAATGAGAGATAAGAGAGATGAGAGAATGAACATTTTTGATTTTTATCAAATGTGCGGGGGAAAACCTGATTTTAAGTTCCAGCTTACTGTTGATCAAAAAAAAAAAGTTCCAGCTTACTAATTTTTTTCATAGCACTTATCTAATGCGGTTATAGAGTTCGAAAATTTTAAATTCATCTACAATAACAGTTCAGTAAATTTTAAATAGAGTGGAGTTAGATATGACTTAATGATATGAAAAGTTAGACTTAATTTATAGATATTTTAGGATTATGCTTTAATAGAGTACTAGATTTTGATCCGCGCTTTTAAAGCGCGAGATTTTTTTTAAATATCATTTTAATTTTACAATATTATTTTACAATGATAAGTAGTTCTTAATTATAAGAATATGTGTTTTAATATTTGATTATGTAATACATATATAGTTTTGTTGATTGTTTATGTTTTTAAAGTATTATTATATGTTGCAAATGATTTAAAAAGCTATAAATTCATTCTCGTATGATTTTAAAAATTAAACTCCTTTTTCTAATTCTATTGTATTAATTTTTCAATTGACCTAACTATTATTTTATAAATATATAATTATGTTATAATGTTTTTTTTTTCATTTGGTTATAACTTATGTTAATCTTTGCAGACCAAAACACCAACACCTGTCTCGACAAATGTTAGTTAGTTATACGACCGGAGATCATAATCATGTATGCAATATTGATAACATAATCACGTACCGACATGCATATTGTGTTTCTGATTATATTTCTATGTTTTGCTATCCTATCTCTCTGCTTCATGAAACTCTTTTGTCTTCTTGTCAAGTTGTTTTTGGTTTCTAAAAACTTTATCGTTAGGGATATTTTGGTTTCTAAACTCCTTGTTATAACTATGTTAGCATTCAAATGAAAAAACTCAATTTATATTACAGCCATTGGTTTAATTGTATGTGTAAATTATCACAGAAGAAAAAAAAAACAAAAATCATCTCTGACATTTTCTAACATCATAACAAAACGATGAGACATTCTTCATCCTGTACACTCCTTTCCTCAGTACACTCTTTTTGTATAATAGCTGGAATAATAATTACGACGTCAAGCAAAAAAAAAGGGGAAACAAAAGTAAAACATTATATAAAATTCGTCTATACTATTATTTATCATATCATAGAGATCCAGTCATAATATCCCATAAACCAACATAAATGTTTTGAGAACCTAAAGACACTTTGAGTTTACATTCAATATAAAACCAAACGAAAATATGGAGCAAGAAGCTAAAGGTCTCTCTCATGCGTACGTTGTTGTCACTACCACAAGAAACAACTTGAAAGACTTGACACAACCTGCAAGGAATAAAGTTCACAAACAAGACATTTTTAAGCAGACAAAAACCAAAAAAAAAGCTCGACAATCTTAAATAGAGCATCTAGTAGTCACCTCACCTCACATGGGTGTTCCTGTCGAGATGAGTGCTGTGCTTTCGATATAGTCCCCAAAGGGTTCAACGTCTCCTTCAAAGCCATTAAAATCGCCTTGGATTCGTACCTTGGTGACAGTAGCACGTACGTAGTCATAGTAGATGACGTACTGCTCATGGAAGCGATATCCAGGGACGTTTTTGTAGCAAGGGGCATAGATGAGTTCACCAACATCACCTGTCCCGATAAACTTGTGCTCATCTCCTTCAAAGAGACCAAGAGGAGTCGTAGGAATATTGAACTGACGCTTGCACCAGTTGGAATCTTCAAGTTGCCAGAGAGTTAGAAGATCAGCCGCCATACCATCCCCTTCAACGAGTCCTGGTTTGTTGTGAAAGTTGACTAGCCTAACACTTTGCCCTTGACTAAGAATTAAGCCATCATCAAGTTGCCCGGGCAAGTGGATACACCTGAACTCTTCAGTCTGAAGATCACAACACATTAACACTTGCTCAAACATTCGGACATGTGCAGTATAGTAGATGGTTCCTGCTAAGCAGAGTCCAGGGCCGTAAGCAGTATGAGCGATTCCACTGTACAGAGTTCGCCAGTTGTTGTTACCTTCTGGGCTGACGGTAAGAACCCTAACTCTTGCGGAACCTCCATCATTATCCAAAGAAAGGACCTTGAACGTTGTGGCAACGGGATTGAACCCCAGAAAGAAGACGGAGTCGTTATCGACATGTGGCAACGCTACGTAGCGTCCCACGCTTGGATTACAGATAAGGCATGTCCTCTTGTGATAGAGGCACACCATGTCTCGGACCGATTGAGAAATCTGATAGGTGATGTCAGACCTCAAGGTTGCGCCGACGGACTGCGGGAGGGTCAAGGGCAGCGTAGACGACTCATCGGCCTTCTTGAGAAGAGACCGAAACATGTGGTACGTCTCACCATCAGTCTTGGACTTGGATGTGGCAACAAACAGAATCTTGGGCTTCTTCTCCGCAAGAGAAAGGTACTCTTTCTCAAATGTTTGGCTCAAGATGGTCTTACGCCATTCGGTATCAACAACCATAAACCTCGCTAACCTTGCCGCTGGAAGTTGTTGCAGAATCGGAATCGTTACATCCATGAACATGCGTTGTCCCTTTTGAAGTGCCATGGACGACATCATCTCCTCCGGGGTCTTCGTCGACGGTCCTCCTCCTGTGTCAGCTTTTTCCATCGTATCTTGAAGACGGAGACGGGAGCAAGAGTTGCTTTCTTTAATTTGTCTTCTCTAAATGCTCTTGACAAAATTAGTAAGTGTTTAGAGAGCGATTATATCATTATAAAGCGTTTTCTTGGGTTCATATTGCCCACGTTTCTTCTCCCTTTCTGCTGTTGGGCTTTAAAGGAAATAAATTAATGAAACTTAGTAGCAAGTGCCAAATTTTATTATATTATTTCCTTTGTCATTACAGTTGCATTTTGTCAATACTCTATAGTTTTCTTATATTATTTGATGAAAACTCAACACGGAATTTTTGGAAGAAAATAATACATAAATTTGGAAATACCAAACGTTGCTTGTTTCTTCTTTTTTTTGTCATCTGTAGATTATATTAAACATAAAAACAACAATTCTTACAAACCAGAGCCGGCAAAGAATACATTCCTTCCAGAGCCATAAGCCGGCGAGGTAACATGTACCACCCGGGGCCAAAAGATGGATACAACACAAACCCATTAAAAACTAACAAAGACACGAAGTCGAGAGGCAGATGAGTAAAACAGAACTTCAGGAGATGAGTGCTCCACCTTGCGCTCAAAGACGAGCTTACCGAAATAGAACTCATCAACCATTAACACAATATGAGAGGAGCAGCGAGATAGAGTAGATGCACACGAACGTCACCAAACATATAAACTGAATCGAGAGAGGTTAGAATCCTTAACCGTCGCTGTAAACACCCTTCAATCCCAATTAAGTCTCTCCATTGGACCTTGAGTGTGCTCTCCACGCGCCTCATACGCACCATCACCCCACGGCGAAGCCTATAAAGTTTTCCGGGAAACGTCTTATTCACACAGCCGGTAACTGGATAATAACCACTCCAAATCCATGACAATCACGATCAAGACGACGCCAATCGACCGACAATGAATCAATCGCTCCGATATACATCTATCTCCTTCCGATCCTCTCAGGTTGAACCGTGAACATACTGCAACCTGTCCTGCTCCCAGCAGCGACACTGCACCGTCAACAGATCCTCAATCTGACATATGGCGCCAGACTCACCACAGAACCAAACTCTCCGGACGAAAACTGAACCTGAACTACCATCAAAACGAGATACACCCCACAAGCAAGGAAACGGAGGAAACAACGATAAGGCGCAACAAATTTAACAATCCAAACCCTAGCTACCATAGGTAGCCTACCATAACCATCGAATCCTCACTAAAACCTCAACCAATTCTCGATAAACCGCAAGGGAGAAAGGAGAAGACTTATCCAAAACGTGAAGCTAGGTCGCGTTGTGGTGATAGGGAGTCACAGTAACATCCAGATCTGCACATCACGACTCATGACAGAAACAAAAGACAAGACCAAAGCTAGAAGACGACTAGGCGAATCCATCCCCGGTGGCGGTGAGAAATACTGCCCACCGAGGAGGGAGATCGGGAGAAGACTACCTGCTCCGCTCTTTATGTCGCAGAGGAGAGGCGCCGCTCAGAGGCTATATCAGTATTGAGAAGGATGACGTTGCTTGTTTCTTCATAAATAAACAAAAAGAAGATGAAATATCAGTAAATATATATAGCTTTCAATTTCTTTTATTTGTGGTTTCCTCGATTTAATTCTAGCTCCACTCTAGTTTAGTAGCTTTTTATAATAATTATTATTTTTTGTCAGATATGTATACCAGTGAAACTACATTTCACTGAGTTTGATCAACAAAAAAAAAACCATTAAAAAAAAACACTTTAACCAAAACTCTACTCATCTATATCGGCGGCCACACCGCTAATGCATGCAAATAAATTAATATATGGTTCTTGATACAACATTATTGTACCATATTACTTCTTACTACGTTCCATTTTACAAAGGTTACTTACATGCATCAACGATTACAGCGTACATAATTTATTTCTTTGTTCAAATTCTTAATTATACAAAGGTTACATCAACGACTACAGCATACGTTCCTGTTATACATATACTTGGAAGAAAAGAAGAAAGAAAACAAATATAGTAAACTTAGGTTGCAGATTTTGTCTTATAGCTTCTTGATGCTTTTGGATATCCTTAAGCAACAATTGAATCCCTTCATTAATGTGTCCCTGACCTTGACATCTCACCACTTTTTTTATCCTTCTACGCGCATTCGTAGTGATCTGATCCGAGAGATTTGGAGTCTCTTATCTCCAAACATCCACAGAAGGTTCGTATATCAACGTAGACATATGCATAATTAAAAAGTTATGAATTGGGGAAATGGCTTTCGGAAAACATACTTGGACAAATTAGGATCGACACAAATGAAATCAACGTTGGAAAGACATCAATAAAATCAAGCGCACTTAGCACATGTAAAAATCTCCGGCGCAACAACAAATGCCACAGTAACGTATCTCTCCAACAACATAAAAAATACGACCAATCGTACTACAAGCAAAAAAAAAAATTATATATTTCATGTATAAAATCTTAAAATTTCATATTTAATGTTCCAACTATTAGCCATTCAATTTGTATATTTAAACAATATAAACATTATTACACTGTTTTAAAATAATTCTACACAACTCGCGTATGTCAATTGATAAATGCAGGGCTGATACTCAACATCGTCGAGACTTCCATAATAACGGTTCCACAACTCTAACAAATAGCTATAACATCAACTTAGTTGTTCAAAAAATAATTTTGCTGATATTTTTTAGGCAAAAAAAAACATCAGACAATTTCTATTCAGGGACGGCCTATAAATTTTTTCACTGGATCATTAAGAGATTTTACTACCAATTTAGTGGGGTAAAAAAAAGATTTCTTACCATTGTAATATAAAACCACCAAATATTCAATCGATAGACAATTTAATAAAAATATTAGCAGTGTCGGTCATTACCGGTGACGGAGCCACTTAAATCTGTATATATATATATTGTTTTGTTCATAAAACTTTGAAAATTTAGTAATTCTGATGGTAAAGTTTCCACCTAACATGAGATTTTATCACTTATGGGTCTGCTACTGGTGTTAACTGAGTCTGCTACTGCTGCTGCTAAGAAAAGACAAATGACTACACAATTTGAATTTACCACCAAATTAACTATCTAATATCAAACGTCCATCCTTAAACTTAGAAAATTAACAATTATATTCTTTCACTTCCACTTCCACTTCTCTCTATTCTCATCTCTCCACATCAGTATTAAGCGTAGAACAAATTTGGACACGTGGCATACTCTTTTCGATCATTAAAATGTTCGCTTCGTTTCAGTAGGCTTCGGTTATTATCACATTCAGTGGCCCATTAATTTGTTTCTCATAGCTACTCATGACTTATGTAGGGGGTTTTCAATAGATGACAGAGGAGGTGAATCGGCGTGCCCTTTTTAGAACTTACCAAATCTCAGCAACATCTCTGTAGTGCCCTTTTAGAACTTACCAAATCTCAGCAACATCTCTGTAACGTTTGCAGTTTCTGTTTTTCACCTACATTACTTTAATCATTTAAGTGATTTCGTTTTTTATATAAGATGGCAGCTCCTAATCCGTTATTATCCAATTTTCATCAACAAAAACCCAGTTTTTTTTACCAAAAAAAAACCCAGTTTCTAAATCCTCTAACTCTAAACGGACAAGAAAGTCCAACAAAGTTTTCTTTCTAGCTGTCAAGTAAAGCTTGAAAGCTTTGATATATATATATATATATATATTATGATTAAGAGTGTAGAGTCAAGAACTGGATTTAAGTTTGAAATTAAGTTTCGTTTTTCTTAAAATTAGCCCATTTGAGTTGGGTTTTAAAAGCTAATGGAGATGTCGGAGCTATAACTGTGTCTGATCAGAATGTTAATGTGTGGGGTATTTCACTCTCTGCACAATGTTTATATTAATTGAAATAAGGGAATAACAAATACGCATAAGTCAAAATTACCAACATCTCTGAGAAACAAATGCAAAACTCAGCAAAATTCGTCTATATTATTATTCTATCATCATAGTGATCGAGTTTTAAAATCCAAAGAAACGTAATTGAAATGTTCTGGAGAATGTAAATATAAAACCAAACAAAACAAATTATAGAGCAAGAAGCTAAAGTTCTCTCATGCGTTGTCACTAAAGATAAGAAACAACTTGAAAGACTCAAAAAGATTAACGGAACCTGCAACGAAGAAATTGACAAACGAGATGTAAGCACACAATAACAAAAAACAAAAGCACACCAATCTTTTTCAGTTAATAGAGCATCTAGTACACTTACCTCACGTTTGAAGAAGATGAATTGATCACCGGACCTGAGACGGAGAGCATATCAAACCAGATGCGTCTGCGCCAATGACTGCAAGATCACAGACCCCGCATATGTTTCCTTCCTGGCTCGGTACAAACCTGGCCGTGCAGTATGGACATGAAACGTCTTTCTGACCTCTGTAGATTGGGACATAGGTTGACCCGCATATCACAAACGGGTTTCTGAAGTCGTAGTTGAGCTCGGTTGTATCAGTCATATTGCGTTCAGCGGCTTGAGCAATTTGTCTAGCAGTCTTCGCCTGGCTCTCCACTGGGTTTGTTTCCAACAATCTTTTGGCGAAGTTATAGGCAGTGGCGAGGTTCTTTGACTTGTAGCAGACCCCCATCGCACTAAACAGCGCAAGACGTAAGTGAGGTAGTTGGAGGTTGCAGTGTGTGAAGTAAGCAGCGAGCTCCTGCTGCCTCACTGGATCATCTTTCGTCTCTCTTCTCTTAAGCTCCATTTTAAGACCGAGGACATACTCTTTAACGATAATAACCAGTTCCTTAACCTCATCGACTTCGCTTCTTGACTCGACCACCACTAGAGGGATGGTGTGGAGGATAGAGAGGAAGAGCCGAAGAGCCTCAGTCAATTTCCCACTTGTTGTGGCTTTGTAGCCGGACTTGAGCTTCTCTTCTTGCTGAGAGAAATCATAAACAAGAGCTGGTGGGCCACGGACGTTGGGACTGTTTGACTCGCTCCATCCACGTTCAATGGCAAGTGGAACCACAGGAGATGAAGAAAAAGCACGCAGGTAGCTATGGCTGCCACTGAACAAATCAATAAACATCGATTTCAAAGGGGCAAAGTTCCTTATGCCAAGCTGTCTGTTGAGCAGACGCATTGCAGTGTCGAAGCTTCCTGCTGCAGCTTGCTCAGCTGCAAGGGATGACTTCTGGCTCCAAATATGACTTACGGGCATACCTTGAGTAGGTGTCACGAAGACGGATGAACGTGCGTTAGCAGAGGCCTTAGGAGTGTCAAGCTCTGGTGGGAGGTCCAAGCCCTCAAGTTCACCCCATCCACCTTCTTCATCATTATCTTCTTCCGCTCCTTCAGCTTCCGCCAAAATGGCTTCGATGTCTCTGTTCTCCATTCCATCAACATCGACCATGTCAAGTCCCTCACCCCAATCACCACCAGCATCTTCTTCATCTTCATCAACAGCCCCTCCTCTGGCTGCACTCTCAAGTCCGCCTTCAAATATTCCCTTCATCACTCTTAGAAGAGGCCAATCACCACCACACATGACAGGAGATGGTGGCATTAGAAGCGATGGAGTTTTCCCTTCAGGCAATGAAGGCACGTTCTCTCCTAGCTCAGTCGCCAGTCTCTCAGCAACGTCCTTTAAACCATGAACCGATGCAGTGATATAAGCGAGAGGTAAATGACCAGCATTCTCAAGTATCTTGACACGCTCTTTAACATCTCCTAGGTAGAGAGCATTGTGAAACTGACCCATCACGTTGTTCTTCACTTCTGCAATCTTCATCAACTTTGAAAGCTTGTCCAACTTACCAGTAATGAGGTAAAGAAAAGATAACCTCTCAAAGTTCTTCGTTTGCTGGTACGCAAATTCAACAATTCCAGCATTACCTTGGCGAAGAGCCTCCACCCCAAGTCTATACCACTGCTCTTTCTCATTTATCTCTGTAGCGGATGCAACAGCGACGCTAATGTTGCCACTTTCAAGAGCCAGGTTGAAACGGACTCTCTCGTCTTCAACAAAATGGAGGGCAACTTCAGGGAATCCTTTCTGCTGCAGGTAAGCAATCATAGCCTGTCCACAGAGCTGGGAGTTCTTTATCATGCTCATGACATGATCATATCTCTTTCTCAGCAGTGCAAGCTTGAAAATGTATTCAGTTGCATTGATGGTGATGGCCCTGTTTTTCCCATCCCGGTCCAAGCAAAAGATTGTGTTTCCAGAAACCTTGGTGATATAGATAGGCACATCCAGGGTTCGGATGATCCCGCTATCTCCATTAGGAAGACAATACTTGATATGGTTCAAAGTTGTGTAGATGAAGACACCATTGAAGGTTTATAAAAAAAAAAAAAAGAGAGAGAGACTTCCAAAGCAAACATACCATTCATACGCCACAGCTTCACTTGGCGGTCATCTGCACCAGAGACGATGAGAGGAAGAGTGGGATGAAAAGAAGCCCAGTTTACTCCTCTATCATGACCTTCGAGGACATACTTAACAATAGCGTCAACACCACCAAAAAGATCAGAGTTCATCTGCGTAAATCGCATGAGGTCATCAGCAGGAGATACTGTCTTCTTCTTAAGAGAACCAATATCCCAGACACGGACAGTCTGATCCAAAGATGCTGACACGACCAGGTCTTCTTTAGGATGGAAAGAAGCACACATGACATAATGATTGTGGCCAGTCAACACAGAGATACAAGTCCGTGACTGCCAGTTCCATATGCGGATAGTCTGATCGTCACTAGCACTCACAATCCACGGGTTCTCGTGGTGAAATTGGACAGTGCGGATATAGTCGAGATGGCCGAGAAGGGTGAAGAGGCACCTGTGTGTTTTGTGGTTCCAAACTTTAATCTTGTAATCATCACCTGCAAACACACAATGTTGTCAATGCCATCAAGGATTAGAAAATAATCGTAATGAAGAAGAATCCAAGAAAACTGCAATTACATATATTCATTTCATGCTTATGTCCATAACACTAGTAAGCACACATAACATGAGATCTGATTTCAATTGACTACCTACAATTATCAAGAAACCATATTTTATGCAACAAATTTAACTTATGATAAGCATTTATCACTACAGCTTGGACTAACATGGGATCCAATAAACCGAGGAATATCAACAACAACAACAAATAATCCTCTTCAAAGCTAGATCTACAAATCGAGAACACTACTAAGCAGACTGATCATATACTTGTAGCTCAAAATCTATATGAAGGTAATGTTGAGATTAGCGAAGCGTATACTACCTCCGGAGACGAAGAGAGGCTGAGAATTGTGAAAATGAACACCACGAACCGGACCTTCGTGCTCGTCGAACCGATCGATCAGAGTACCCATACGATAATCCCAGAGCTGGATCACACCACTGTGCAAACTGGCGAGGATCCATGGTCGCTTAGGGTGGAAGGTGAGGCCCTTAACTCTGTTACTCTTCGTCTCGAACTTCGTCAACATTTCAAAATCTAGATCACAGAGGAACACGAAAGAGGAAACGAGTCATTTCACAGCGAAATGCAAAAACGTAATCCAAAGCGAAATCGCAAACAGATCTGACGGTTAGATCGAGATTCTTAAAATGAGGAGGAGGAGAGAAATAGAGATTCACCTCGGATCGGGATCGGATCAGTTCACGGTGAGGGGGCGGTAGCATTACCCGAGAAGGGTGGATGCGAGAGCAAGAGGAGAAGACGAGAGGAGAGTCGGTGATTAGATCTGTTTCAATTCTCGTCGCTTCTTAATTACATTTATTTTATTTTATTTAGTTTTAAATGCCCAACTGCATATACTCCGCAATAATTAATACCCAAAATTATAGTGTACTAATATAGGTTTGGGTGCCCATTAAGTTAGGCCCATTAAGATGGGATACAAAGGATTTTAGTAAACGGAGCCCACAACTGATACACGGTGTAACCTATGTTTCAGGCCCATTAAGCCCATAAACTGAACCATCCCTCACAGTTTTCTGTAGCTCCGAAAGAGACAGTGCGGAGTTTGATCGATTGTTCTTTCCGACAATGTCGTCTCCTGAGGAGAAGAAGAAGAGGAAGAGGATGAGTACAACCAAGAAGAAGAAGCCGCCGCTTGTGCTCACGCCGACGGCGACGCAATCTACCCCAAACCCTTCGCTTCCCGATGATTTGTTACTCAGCTGCTTTGCACGCGTCTCGAGATTGTACTACCCGACTCTCTCACTCGTCTCCAAGACCTTTCAATCTCTCCTCGCTTCGCCTGAGCTTTACAAGACCCGCTCGTCTATAGGCCGCACGGAGAGTTGTCTCTATGTGTGCCTACTGTCCCACCCCGACCCTATCCCTCGCTGGTACACCCTCTGCCGGAAACCTGACAAAACCCTAACCACCAATGAAGACACCAAGAAGCTGAAGAAGAAGTCCAGTGGGTATGTTTTAGCTAAGATCCCAACCTCCCATTCTGGTCCTGTGCACTGGTCGGGTCTAGCGACAGTTGGTTCAGATATCTACAACATTGGCGGGCTTATCAACGACGACAAGGACCCCTCTTCTAGAGTCTTGATCATGGACTCCAGGTCCAACAGGTGGCGTGAGGGTCCGAGCATGCTGGTAAAGCGGAGGTACCCTGTCACCAGTGTCCTTGATGGAAAGATATATGTAGCAGGAGGCTGCAAAGGTTGCAGCAGTTCCTCTGAGTGGATGGAGGTTTTCGATCCAAAGAACCAAAGTTGGGAGCTTGTGTCAAGCCCTGGCACTGAGATATGTGGCTGTAACTATGTAAGCAAACGTGCAGGATTTGATGGAAAGGTATACATGTTTGGAGGCGGTAATGGTTTGGCTTACAAACCTAGGGAAGGTCGATGGGAAAGGGTGGGATGGGAGATGGATACGAGTTGGCCATGGTATTCTTATGCGGTGATTGACAACGTGCTCTACCAATACAATGGAGGTTTCAAATGGTATGACACTAATGCAAGAGTCTGGAAGGGTTTGAAGGGTGTTAAAGGACTGCCTAATTTCCCTCGTTATATTGCTAGATTGGCGGACTATGGTGGGAAGATGGCTGTTTTGTGGGAAAGGGTTTTGGCTTCCACTGGATTCAAGGACAAGATGATTTTGTGTGCAGTGATTGCTCTTGAAAGACGCAACAGTGAAGAGATTTGGGGCAAGGTGGAATGGCATGACACTGTGCTTACAGTCTCCAAGTCATGCAGGGTTGACTATGCTCTTGCTACTACCGTTTGATGAATAACATATGTGATGAATCTTTTTGTAGTCGTGGGCAATAGACATCATTTCACTTGTAATGGTAATCCTATAATCTCTTTTGGTTCATAACTTTATATAATCACTTGTTAAGCATAATCCTAGGTCTGCCACTGTATTGTACTACCCTTTGGAATTTGTCACTCATGAAAAATGAGTGGTCAAGTTGCAGAAATATAAATATATTTTAGAGACTTGTATGGTCCTTTGGCCAAGGCTGTCTTTGATGACTGGGTCAAACTTGTGAAACATTTGTTTATCGAGTCCTCTCTGACTGCTCCAACATTTGTCTTTTTGAATACCATATTTTTAAAGATTGCTTGGAAAAAAGACTACTTTGTAATAGTTTCTTTAAACGTCACTGAAAAAAACACACAAGATTCGAATGGTCTAACTACGCAAAGACGTATAGGTTTTGTTCTCTTTCTCCCACTAGGAGAAACCCTTTCGTCGCCATGAATAACGAGGAGCATGAGCAGAACAAGATGGTCTCTCCTCCGACCACCACGAGCCTCTCTCTTCCCAATGACATACTTTTGAGCTTCCTAAGCCGCGTTTCAAGACTCTTAACCCACGGCTAGTGTTCTTGATGGGAAAATATACGTAGCGGGAGGCTGCGAAGATTGTGATTCGCTGAACTGTATAGAGGTGGTCGACCCAAATACTCAAAGTTGGGAGTCTGTGGCAAGTCATGGCACTGGTGGATGCGAGAGACTTGTATACAAAGGCATAGGGATCGAAGGAAAGTTTCACTTGTTAGGAGGTGCGAGTCATGTAGCTTATGACCCTAGAAAAGGTAGATGGGACTCGGTAGGAACGGAAATGGATATAGGTCGAGCGTGGGTTTCTTATTGTGTGATAAAGAACATATTGTTGTATTATCACGAAAGGGATAGAGAGTTCAAATGGTATGACTATAAAGGAAGATTCTGGAGGAAGTTGATGGGTTTGGAAAGGTTGGTTAAGTTTCTATGTTACAGCCGTGTTAGCTTGGCGCATTATGGTGGTAAGATGGCTGTTTTGTGGGATACTTTTGTGCGTGGAAGTGGTTCGAAGAACAAGATGGTTTGGTGTGCAGAGGTTAGCCTTGAAAGCCATGACGTATATGATGTTTGTGGTAAGATTGAGTGGTTTGATGTTGTCCTTAGAGTTTCCAAATCATACGAGTTGGTGCATGTTATTGCTGCTACTGTTTGATTAGCTGGATTTTTTCTCTTGTAAAGACTTTTCTCCTACTTCTGAATTGCATTTGTAACACATGTTAGTCCAAAGCGCTATAGAACATGGAAGGTGAAGAGGACTATACTCTCTAAGGAGACTCTGGCGCTGGTGTTAGTATATGTATCCTTTACCAAGTGCATCCCAAATAGTTGAAAGGCGATTTATAGCATATGTGAAGTAACAAATGATCAAAAATCACAGAGAGAGATAAAACTCTTTTTCAAAAGTAACAATCGTAGAGCATTACCACTGTGTATGTGCTCCTCGCCTCCTCCTGACTCATCACCAAGCCAAATGCTAATACGATGGAGCAGAGACTCATCCTACAATGTTCTTGTGACTTTTCCATGAGTTGGTAGATGGATAACCGTGTGCCGTTTTTAGTTACCGTATCCACCGTCCTTTCTTAACTTAAAATAGCAAAACGGCAGAATGTTTACTTTATGAAATTGTTGTTTCTCAACACTGTTCTTTCTTCCTCTCTCTCTCTCTCTCAGTAAGATGAGAAGCCATGGCTGCTGCTGGCGTAAAGTGCAACAATCGTTGCGTTTCTACTCCTCTTCCTCTTCTGCTTCACGTCTCCTGGAGTTCGTAGACATTGATTTTCCTTCTACATTACGAATCCGCGGAAGGCGCGAGTTTTCTCGTCTCTTGCAGCTTAATGCGTCAGATGATCCATTGCTCCATCACAATGCAGTTCATGGCCAGATCATTGTCTCGGGATTTGATTTAGACACGTATCTAAACAACATTCTGATGAAATCGTATTCCAAAGGTGGTGATGTAGTTTATGCACGTAAGGTGTTCGACAAAATGCCAGAGAGAAACTTAGTTACTTGGTCTACCATGGTTTCAGCTTGTAACCATCACGGGCTTTACGAAGAGTCTTTGGAGGTTTTCTTAGAGTTCTGGAGAACCAGGAAAAATAGCCCCAACGAGTATATCTTGTCGAGTTTCATCCAAGCTTGCTTACATGTTAGTAGTAGTGGACGTTCGATGGTGTTTCAGCTGCAAAGTTTTATCTTTAAGAGTGGGTTTGATCGGGATGTTTACGTTGGCACCTTGTTGATTGGTTTTTATCTCAAGGAAGGTGATATCGATTATGCAAGGCTTGTTTTTGATGCTTTATCAGAGAAATCTACAGTGACTTGGACGACTATGATCAAAGGGTATGCGAAAATGGGAAGAAGCTACGTGTCGTTGCAGCTCTTTTATCAACTAATGGAGAGTAACGTTGTTCCTGATGGTTACATCCTTTCGACGGTTCTAAGCGCGTGTACAATACTTTCTTTTGTGGAAGGTGGGAAGCAGATTCATGCTCACATCTTGAGACATGGACATGAGATGGACGCCTCACTGATGAATGTGCTTATGGATTCTTATGTGAAGTCTGGCAGAGTTACATGTGCTCGTAAGTTATTCGATGGGATGTGGAATGCAGACATCACATCGTGGACCACGATACTGTCTGGTTATAAGCAGAACTCTCTTCATAAGGAAGCAATGGAATTGTTTTCTGGAATTTCGAAGTTTGGTTTGAAGCCAGATGTCTATGCTTGCTCTAGCATACTCACATCTTGTGCCTCACTTCATGCTCTGGAGTATGGAAGACATGTTCATGCATACACTATCAAAGCTAACCTTGGCAATGATAGCTATGTGACCAACAGCTTGATCGACATGTACGCGAAATGCGATTGTTTGAACGATGCCAGAAAAGTTTTTGATCTTTTCGGCGGTGATGATGTGGTTTTATATAATGCAATGATTGAAGGTTACTCGAGACTTGGGACGCAAGGTGAGCTACATGATGCATTCAACATCTTTGGTGATATGAGGTCACGACTGATTCGACCTAGCCTATTGACTTTTGTTAGCCTTCTACGTGCATCTGCTTCTTTATCAGGCTTGGAACTTAGCAGACAAATCCATGGACTCATGTTCAAATATAGTGTAAACTTAGATATATTCGCTGCAAGTGCTTTGATTGATGGTTACTCAAATTGCTACTCCATCGAGGATTCTAGGCTTGTGTTTGATGAGATGGAAGAGAAAGATCTTGTTGTCTGGAACTCAATGTTTTCAGGTTATGTTCAACACTCAGAGAATGAAGAAGCTCTCCATCTGTTTTCGGAACTACAGTTATCAAGGGAAAGACCTGACGAGTTTACTTTCGCCGACATGGTTACAGCAGCTGGTAACCTGGCTAGTCTTCAATTAGGTCAAGAGTTCCACTGCCAGATTATGAAAAGAGGCTTGGAACGTAACTCGTATATTACAAATGCTCTACTAGATATGTATTCCAAATGTGGAAGTCCGGAGGATGCTTATAAGGCTTTTAGTTCAGCATCTTCGAGAGATGTGGTTTGTTGGAACTCTGTTATCTCATCTTATGCGAATCACGGAGAAGGCAGAAAAGCTCTTCAGATGCTGGAGAGAATGATGAATGAAGGAATAGAGCCTAACTACATCACCTTCGTGGGAGTTTTATCAGCGTGCAGCCATGGTGGTCTCGTGGAAGATGGGCTTGAGCAGTTTGAGGTTATGCTCCGACTTGGGATTGAACCAGAAACAGAACACTATGTTTGTATGATATCTCTATTAAGCCGTGCTGGTAGGTTAGAAGAAGCAAGGCAGTTAATTGAGAAAATGCCAGAAAAACCACCAGCTATAGTATGGAGGAGCTTGCTGAGTGGATGCGCAAAGACTGGTAACATCAAGTTAGCCGAGCATGCTGCTGAAATGGCTATTGCGTCTGATCCAACGGACAGTGGATCTTTTACTTTGCTTTCTAATATCTACGCGTCAAAGGGTATGTGGGCTGACGCAAAGAAGGTAAGAGAAAGAATGAAGTTTGATGGTGTGGTGAAAGAACCGGGACGTAGTTGGATTCAGATTGATAACGAGGTTCATATCTTTTTGTCCAAGGATAAATCTCACCGCAAGGCGAATCAGATTTATGAAGTGTTAGACGATTTGCTCCTGCAGATAAAATGGTTTAGTTAAGTAACCATACAATAATTCATTTTCTGTTGAGTGATTGGCTCTATATGATTAACAGACCAATAGTAGAAGGGGAATTTCGATGAGTGATTGGTCATGGTGAGGCAATCAGGAGAGGTATCAAGCCTGATTGGATCAATGAAAGAGTTAGTCTCTGCGTTGATGAAGTTGCAGGAGATGAAGCTAAGCAGCAGTGATAAAAAGAAGCAGAAACAGTAAGACGAGACTGTGATGTTCTGAATCATACTTTTGTCCTAGAGTGAACCAGAAGTGGAGAAGCCTAGAACGTAAGTGATACACAATACAAGTTCAATCCGATGAAGAAAGAAGCAGCAATGGCCAATCTCAAGAAGAAACTGGTTTAGGAGGGGAGAAGCTGTCCGCCTGAAAACGTTACAGTATGTTGTATAATAAATTCATTAGAATTGTTTAACCTGACTTTTAATTCAGCTAGACTAAAAAAAAACGATAACAGTGTTTAACCAAACTAATGTTCTCTTTTATCATATAGTTATTATTTGGGCCCAAAATCGTGTTGGATCAGGCCCAGTTATAGTTACTTTCGGTTCTAAGAAAACCCTGGGAGGATTTGTCTGCTTCCTCTCGTCCGTCGTCGTCACTTTCGACATCTGATACCGGTGTTCTGTCTCCCTCTCAGTCGCGTTTAAACTGTTGCCTTGACGCTGTATCCGTGAGCTCGCCCTGCAAAAATGTCGACTATTATGCAGAAGATCAAAGAAATCGAAGATGAGGCAATGTTCTATGACTCTTTTTCACTTTGTGCTCTTCTTCAAGTTTGGATATGCATAGAGAGAGCTGTAATGGGTGATTTATTTTGTATATGTGGCAGATGGGGAGGACACAGAAGAATAAAGCCACCGCTCATCATCTCGGTTTGTTAAAGGTTCAATTTTTTTCTCCTCATTATCTATTTCATTTTCCAGTTTTTTTTTTTTTTTTTTTTTTTTTGTAGCTTAAAATGAGGTTTGAATGAGTGAGTGGCTTGATGTTTTCCTACAGTTCAAATGTATATTTCATGTTGCAGTGACATATGTTGTTTGTATAGACACATGGACAAGTATTGTAACTTGTGGTCTAAATATGATTTCATACTCTATCTTTTGGTACTTTTTCCCCGCGCCATTAGCTTGTCCTTAAATTACATTGATCCACTTCTCGCAGGCCAAACTTGCTAAGCTACGAAGGGACCTACTTGCACCACCTACCAAAGGTGGTGGCGCTGCTGCTGGCGAAGGTTTTGATGTCACTAAAAGCGGAGATTCTAGAGTTGGACTTGTTGGTTTTCCTTCCGTTGGCAAATCTACCCTCTTGAACAAGCTCACCGGAACTTTTTCCGAGGTTTGTACTTTTTCTTAAGCATCTTGCCTTTCCTTTTTATCTGGTTGTCAATTTCCCATTTTCCCTTCATGTAATTGGAGTTAGAACTGTGTTTTGGCCGATGCTCTAGTTTCTAAGTTTCTGAATCTTTTTTTTCCAGGTTGCTTCTTATGAGTTCACAACATTAACATGCATTCCCGGTGTTATTACATACCGTGGAGCTAAAATTCAGGTACTGTATCTGTCTACATCTATGTCCCTTTTCTTAATATTGATGATGTGCTCGCTTCTCAAGTTGTCTCCTATCATATACCCTTGGAATTTTTTGAAGAACAATGCAATAACTAGCTTATTTATGCCATGTCCTAGACTTTAATTTTATTCCCCTGAGTCTCACTCCTATGTCTGCTTTATCTTTTGATAACTTGATGTAAATTCTTCATTGGATGTTGATGATTCTCCTTTCTGTGGCCTCTTTTAATGGCCTTGCAGTTATTAGATCTTCCTGGTATTATCGAGGGTGCCAAGGACGGAAAAGGTAGAGGACGACAGGTAAATCGTCGTGCATAAAACTTCTAGAGTTTAAAAATGTATCTGGTAATTTTAAGACCCTCGTTGGTTCGTTTTTGACGCTTAACTATTTTCCAGGTTATAAGTACTGCTAGGACTTGCAACTGCATCTTAATAGTTCTTGATGCCATAAAGCCAATTACTCACAAGCGTCTCATTGAAAAAGAGCTCGAAGGTTTCGGAATAAGGTATATCTAATTACCCAATTCTTTATCCGTTCTGGTAGACATTCTGACACTCCATCACGGACTAATGCTAATATAGGTTGAACAAGGAGCCACCTAACCTTACATTCAGGAAAAAAGACAAAGGTGGTATCAATCTAACGTCTACAGTCACTGCCACCCACCTTGACCTCGACACTGTAAAGGCGATCTGCAGTGAGTACAGGATGCACAACGCTGACATCACTCTCCGCTACGATGCTACCGCTGATGACCTCATCGATGTCATCGAGGGCAGTCGGATCTATATGCCCTGTATCTATACTATCAACAAGATCGATCAAATCACCCTCGAGGAACTTGAAATTTTGGACAAACTTCCTCATTACTGTCCTATCAGGTAAATTCTATTAATTTTCAAGGCCTAGTTCTCATTAAGTTGTTCTCATTGAAATATAATAATCCTGCAGTGCGCATCTGGAGTGGAATCTTGATGGTCTTCTCGATAAGATATGGGAATACTTGAATCTAACCCGAATCTACACCAAACCAAAGGCAATGAATCCGGATTATGATGACCCTGTTATCTTGTCTTCCAAGAAGAGGACTGTTGAGGACTTCTGCATCCGGATTCACAAAGACATGCTTAAACAATTCAAGTAGTAAGTGAATATAACTTTACTGTTGTTATGTTTCTCAGTGTAATAGTTTCTTGCCCGAGAGCATCGCTTATGAGTAGTAATGATTTTCCCAATCCAGCGCTTTGGTATGGGGTTCGAGTGCCAAACACAAGCCACAGAGAGTTGGAAGGGTCAGTCTTCTTACAAACTCTTTAACTTGAAAAGTGCCGAGATTTCCGTAGTTACTATTTTCTCAGATTCATATCTTTTTGGTAAACTCATTGCAATATCCCTAACTGACTGGCTAGCTACCGCTCGTTTTCTTTTTTTTTTTTTAGGAACACGAGCTCGAGGACGAGGATGTTGTTCAGATCGTTAAAAAGATTTGATTTCACCAGCCGTTCATGGAGACGTTGAAAGACCAGAGTTAGCCATAATGAGCTCACTACACATAGAAAGAAGGTTTCGTTTCTCTTCTTGTACTCCTGTGTATTATTGTCTGATCCAGACAAAAAGGTGTCAAAAACTGTCTGCACCTTTTTGTATTGGATAATCTTTTTCCAACGATAACATGTGATGTGAGGTCTTGAGACATTTAGAAAATTGGTTTGGTTTTGCTAGTTCACAACATTAAGTTATTTGGGTGGCAATAAATAACATGAAAGTTTAACCGAGTATTTAGAAATATCTGGTACCATAAATCTTGATTTGGTTTGATTATGTTAAAAATACAGGTTCGGTCTTGAACTTTTTTTTTGGTATGGTGTTAAAATAACGAAAAAATGTGACTTACTATCCATAATCAAATAAAAATGTAACTAATTAAAAAGGAACAATCAAATTCCTCCTGCGCACAATATACAAAACAAACAATAGTGTGTGTAAATCCAGCTAATTTTCTCAAGCTTTCAATAAGCTTTAATCAGTTTTTTTTTTTTTTTTGGCTTAAAAGCTTTAATTAGTGGAAGTTAAAAACGTGAAATACTGACAAGTTTCCAAGTATTAAAAAGTTAGGTGGTATTATCACAAGAATAAATGTTGGGTGGTCATATTGGCAATTTAATGCTTTCTAATTTTATGATATTCGCATTAACCTTGCTTTGCAGTTTGTTCATATAAAAACACTGAAGTTAATTTTAGAAACAATTTCCTTAATCATGTTAAAGAGGAAAAACAAGAAACATTTCCGATTTCCTTTTTAACTTGCTAACATTATTAAGCTGGGCCACGATTTACCCACTTCAATTAAATTTGCTTAAGTAGTGTGTGCTGCAGTGTGCATATAAACAAGTGCAGTTCCTTCTGCTAGCAAAGTAACCATCACAGAAGTGTATCTTAATCAAACGCCTTACTCAAATGCCTTCCATAAATTTATTTGAAGATTCCTTTCCCGGGTTGGCGTCTCATGGACCAACTCGTTCGGCTTCAAAAACTCTCTTTACCATCTTTTGCCTTCTCATCCTCCATTACTTGCTGTTCAAGAAACGTTATGTCCGGTTGCTTAGGAACTTGCCGGTTCTCCGCATGCTCCCCGGTCTGCTCATGACGCTCCACCGGGTACATGACTTCACCGTCAAGATTCTTGAATTCTCCGGCATGACCTTTCTTTTCAAGGGACCGCCGTTCGCTGGCATGGATATGCTGCTCACGGCTGATCCAGACAACATTCATCATATAATGAGCTCAAACTTCTCAAACTACATCAAAGGACCGGGTTTGCAAGAGATTTTCGATGTGTACGGAGACGGGATATTCACCACTGATTCAGAGATGTGGAAGAACCTGAGAAAGTCTAGTCAAGCCATGCTCCATCACCAAGAGTTTCAAAGGTTTTCAGTGAGTACCATGACGAGTAAACTCAAGTGTGGGCTTGTTCCTCTTCTCAATCATTTTGCTGAGGAAGGAACAGCTGTGGACTTGCAAGATGTGTTAGGAAGACTCACTTTCGATACAACGTTAATCCTTATAACCGGTTCTGATCCTAGAAGTCTCTCTATTGAGATGCATGAGGATGAATTAGCTAAGGCTCTCGACGATACTGGAAAAGGGATTTTGAGTAGGCATGTTAAGCCTAGGTTCTTGTGGAAGATGCAGAACTGGATGGGGTTGGGACAAGAGAAGAAGATGAGTCAAGCTAACGCAACTTTTGACCGTGTGTGCTCCAAATACATATCAGCCAAGAGAGAAGAGATAATCAGATCACAAGGGCTTCTTGATATGACCAATGGAGAAGGTGAGGATCTCTTAACTTCCTTCATGAAGCTGGATACAACAAAGTACAAGCTCTTGAATCCGAGTGATGATAAGTTCCTTAGAGACACTATCTTAACCTTCATTATAGCGGGGAGAGACACAATCGCCTTCACTCTCTCTTGGTTCTTCTGGCTTCTCTCTGAAAATCCACAAGTGGTAGCCAAGATTCGTCAAGAGATCATACACACTGATCTACCAAGAACAGGGAATGGCCAAGAGAATCTGGACAAGTTGGTGTATTTACAAGGTGCCTTGTTTGAAGCAATGAGACTCTATCCACCAGTTTCCTTCGGGCGCAAGTCTCCTGTCAAATCAGATGTGCTTCCAAGTGGGCATAAGGTCGATGCGAACTCTAAGATTATTATATGTCTTTATGCGCTGGGGAGGATGAGAGCGGTTTGGGGGAAAGACGCATTCAAATTCAAGCCAGAGAGATGGATTACTGAGAATGGAGGTCTAAGACATGAGCCTTCCTCCAAGTTTATAGCGTTTAACTCTGGTCCAAGAACTTGTCTAGGTAAGCATTTAGCTATCACTCAGATGAAGATGGTGGTCGTGGAGATATTACAAAAGTATGACGTTGAGGTTATCAAAGGGCAGAAGATTGAGCCAGTTCTTGGTTTTATGTTGTCGATGAAGCATGGACTTAAAGTCAAAGTTGCTAAGAGATGTTCAACTTGAATTAATGATGTAAGAGTTAAATCACTGCTAATGTGTTGCAATATATTATAAATAACGCTTTACAATCTTATGATTGATAAACTGATTCTTGATGTATGAGTGTGTTTGTTGGTTTCTTTCTTTTGACTTCCTTGTAGTGTCTGAATAATTTAACCATGCTAAGCCATTTGCATGTACTTGTACGGTATGATCAAGCATATCAAAAAGGTCACTTGGAATATGATATGGACCAGAAAACTGGTTTGTTAATATTGCAATTAACCTGATTATCATTTGAACATATTTGAATTCGAAAATGAATTTCGTTGCTTAACAATTCTAGGAAATAAGTTATGATTCACGTATTTAGACAATATTTTATAATGCATAAGGATAAAATTTTAGTATATTAAGGCTCCGATTGTTTTGAGACTTTGAAGACTTTTGCTGTCAAGGCTTTTAAATTTAGTTTAGCTGTTAAAACTGTCACTGTTAAATTTTTTAATATGACTTTAGAAATATTAAAAAGCATCAAATTGTGGCTTTAAGAAAAATAAAGGAGGGCTTTGAGGACTTTAAAGAGTCTAAAGCCTGATTGGAAATAAATTGACTTTAAAATTTTTAAGCTAAAGTCTCAAAAACCATCACAGCTTAATCACCAATTCGAACCTAAATTAGTTAACTTGGTGGATTAGCGCACCCGTCAATGGCTCGTGCGAAATTAATCAACGGGTTCTGTTACTCCGATCCGTAGCTTTTAATATAAGCAACAAATTTGCGTATATAGTTCTAAGCTAGGAATTTTAATAAGTTAGGGCTTGTTTCGATTTGTTCTGTAATAATGAAGACACCGATCGGTTTATTGGTTTTGTTTGACATAAAGAAAACAATCAAATTCCTTCAGCGCTCATCGAACCCATTAGAACTCAGAAACATGTGAATCCAGCTCGCTCTCAGTTAATGGCCTCAACAAGCTTCATTAGTTAAGACTTGAAATGGGCAATTTGAAATATTAAAAGTTAGCTGTGTTATCATCAGAAATAAAAAGTTACAAAAGAGTGTAATTTTTTACTTGCAGTTAATGTATATAAATATTTAAAAGTTAGCTGTGTTATCATCAGAAATAAAAAGTTACAAAAAGAGTATAATTTTTTAACTGCAATTTAATGTATATAAATAATCCTTAAATGTGCCTTGAGGTATGTACCCAGTACACACATGTGTTCATATAACTTTAGTTCCTTGTGCCAGCAAAGTAACCATACAGAGGTGTGGGTGAGGGTGAGGGTGAGGGTGAGGGTGTGGGTGTGCCAACCTAGCTCATTTTTGTAGCAAAATTGTGTTTCGGCTTGGTTCTATTTAATAGACAATATTCATAACATAACAAAAGTTGTAACTGAAACATCATTCTTAATTTATTCAAAATATAATTTTATAATGTATGTCTTTTTTTTAACACAATATACTGTATGTCTGTATACTGTTTTTTTTTTGTAGAAAATATGTATATATAAATAGAGAATTTCAATCTATTTACACTAAATTAAGGGTTCTTTCAGAACCCATCAGAAGTCTGTGTGTCTGTGCGCCAGCTCTTCTGTAACGGATTTAATAAGCTTAATTACTGTATAGGTTAGGTGTATATAAAGTTAGTAGATAAACGAGCAGTAATGACGAATATCAAAATATTTAAAAAAAGTTGGGTGTATCACTACAAGAAAACACACGCTTAACGACGAAATTTAACGAGGAAAAACAATCCTCGTAAATTTACGTCGAGTTTACGAGGAATTTACTTGAAAAACTAAAGTCATCGTTATTTCCTCGTAACGTAACGACAAAAGTGTTTCGTCGTAAAGTGGATGTAATTTTACGAGTATTTTACGAGGAAAAACTATTTCCTCGTAAATACGACGTAAACTTTGCGTGGTATTTACGAGGAAATAGTTTACGTGTATTTAGCGAGGAAATTTTTGAATCCACCAACTTTATAGGTGTTACACGTTTTTTT